>NW_026131555.1:0-116469 GCF_903995435.1 Acomys russatus
TCTGTTCCAATAAAGCAGTCTCAGCCTGTTGAGCTAGAGTCTGAATTCTTCTCTACCTCATTTTTCTTCCACACAGAAAATTTACCATTTGAATATGCTCAGTTTATTCACACAAACATTCCCTATAATACCATTATTATGAAGATTAAGGGGCTAACAGCTTAGGGTTGAATCATCAACATATTCAAGGCTGCTTGGCTCACAGAAGCTGCCTTGTGGTTGGCTCCTTAACATATCTTGCAAGCATTACATTATTCCAAGTCACACAAAATGGAATCCAAGATGCACAAGGCAAATTTTCATTCTTCTGTGTAGTAGGAAAGCAGTTATGGCTTATTACACATATACATATATATTAAAATGTATTTCAAGATATAATCTTCAATATATATTGAAGTCATACATAGTTTAAACTAGCGACCTTGTAATCGAAGCGAATTTTTATCTCAGGTAATTGGCTTAATTCAAAGGATTAGATTGCCTTTTTGCTGCAGGAGCTAGTTTAAACTAAGCAAAGCATTTGCACAAGCAGGTTCCACAGTCTAGAGAAAAAAAACTGGGTGTTCTAGAGGATTTAAGTACATTTCAAAGAGAGAACTCCGTAGCTTTTTAAACTAAATGCTCAACGAAAGGAGAGCCTGGCCAGAGACTTTCTGTTCTAGGCAAGATGAGGTCTTCCTTGCTGATGGCATTAGGGAGGTCATCAGCCATCACCTCCTAAAGTATTAGCAGTGGGTGGAAACATGATCAACATTTACCGGGAACTGGAAGTCTAAGGCAGGACTTCCAAATGACCAGGCTTTAGTTAAGATCAAAGATGAGATTTAGAGCAGAAGGACTCAAAAAGAAAACGAGGCTGTGCCAGCCTTCTCACTCTGCCGCAGCGAGCATGGCCACAGCGCTAGGCCTAGAACTGACCTAGCATGGCACCCAGGAGAGCCCAAATAATCGACCTCCAGAACCCCAACGACAAGCTGAGGATTAGAAGGCAGCAACCTGGTGGGACGTTTGTCCCAACTCCGCCAGCGGGCTCCGCCCCCCACCATTACTGTCTTCTGCGCAAGCGCGTGCACGGCTAGACGCGGGTGACAGATACCGGAACTGCCCTGCCCAAGCTCATGTAAAACCACTGAACGCAACGGCCGGAACCGCCTCTGCAGCTGGACGTGAGCGCGCACCTCCTTCCTCGCCCGTGGGGGGCGGGGCCCGTCAGGGGGCGGGGCGCGCTCGTGGCGACCAATCAGCGGACTCTGCGGCCAGCTGTTCCTGCGGGCCTGGACTAGGCTACGGGTCCCGCGGAGGCACTGGCTAGGAGGTGAGTGTGCTGCCTTCCTGGTGTGGCTTCCAGGCTGTCCTCTGCCTGCTGTTCCTGGGAGGGAGCGGGGTTGTAGGCACAGGGCTGGGGGTAGGGGAGGACCCAGGCCGAGAAGGGTAGGCTGGACCCTTTCGACTCTGGAGGCCGGAGGAGGGGACTGGACCCTGGCCGAAAGAGTTCGTTCTCCCGCGGCTTAGGAGGATCCTGGGTGGTCCGGGATTCGGGGTGGCCAAGGTAGGGACGGAGGTGGTGCATTCCGGGAGGCATAGCCACCCGGGCTTTATTCCCTGAGTGAGAACCAGGCTCCCTCTATGGTGGGTAGGCTGCGGAGAGCACCGGCTCCTGGAGGCCTGGCCTGGGAGTCTGGACCCCCTCGGCTCGTTAGCGACCTTGGTGAGGCTGCTCGGCATACCCAGAAGCGGCCAAATGCCAACGATTGTGGAACACAGCTGTCACCAGGCCGCAAATAGCCGCTTGCTTTGACCGGTGTCTTACCCCCACCTCCCCTTAATTGTAGGTAACGGGGAAACCTGCTCAGGGCCTTTTGGTTGATGATGAAATCGCTGCCAGGTCTCCTGGTAGGACTTCGAGTTACCTTGAGGGGCCAGGGCGAGAGAAGGAAGTCAGGCTGGCCCTATGGGTATCAGGTAGTGAGGGCCTGCGGCCTTTGTCCTCAGGCTGGGATGAGGACTCTGAAGAGCTTTGGCTCTGCAGGACTCCCTCGTCGCTCTCACTCTAGTATTTCCTTTATTGAAGCTTCTTCAGTAGGTACGTCGTGTTTCCTGTAGAGTCCCTTCAGTCCGGCCGACGGTCCACGGGTGCTGGCTGAATTTGGGATTGTACTCCCTGGGAGAGTCTTGCTTGTGTTTGAGACTGGGGATTGTGGGTAGTGATGTCTTGAATGAAACAGAGAGGCAGTGGCAAGTCCTGGTAGACACGTGGAATCAAAGGTGATATCTAGGGTCTGGTGCAGGAGATCCAGGAATGCTCTAGATGACGGAGACTCGGAAACAAAGCGAGCCTGGAAAGGGAAGTAGATTCAGTGACAGAGGACTGAGTCTGAGAAGAGTCCACAGAGCAGAAGACAGGAAGTTGGGCTAGCATTTAAGAGTCCGGGAGAGGAATCTTGGGGGATATGGCAACTGCAGAGGAAATATCTTAAATTTCGTCATTTTGGGGTGAGGAATGTGTTGAGAAACTTTAATTGAACCTAGACAAGGCCGTGAGGTAGAGGTTCAAGACTCCCATTGGCCAGTTAACCAGCTATCTTACTAGGAAGTCCACCATGAGCCAGCAAATGTCGAGCCAGCAAATGTCAGGCCAGCTGGAAGTATTTACTATCTTGCTCTCCTTAAAGCCTCAGGCTAACTGGGCCTTCCAAGAGGAGGCAGTGAGTGTTCAGAGAGGCTCTAACCTGCTCAAGGTAACACAGTTTGACAGTTTGTAGAAGCTCTGGGATTTGAATTATTTCAGGAGAGTAACACCATCTACCAGGTGTTTAAGGATATTGCAAATGAGGATGAGGTTTTGAACTATTTTTCCAGGAAGCACTCACTGTTTTCAGAGGTAGAAGTGATTATCAAATGACTTTTCTTGCTTAAAAAGCAAAAAACAAAAATAAAAAACCAAACCAAAGCAACAACAAAAAAAACTTAGACATAAAATTTCCTCTATCTTTAGAATGTATTTGAGTAGATTAGGAAATGACCTTGATAAGCAAATTATTGCCTTAATGAATTTTGCTAAAGGTAAATTAATAATTTGTGCTTATCACTGGGGAAGTCTTGCCAGTATTGTTTTCATGAGAGTATTTCTTCCAAAAGCCTTTCTGGAACTTTTGGAACTGCTAAGAAATGAACTGGAATTTGACTCCGTGTATCTATGTGTGGTTTTTTGTTTTGTTTTGTTTTTTAGATTCATTTTGTTTTTAATAATGTGCATGCGCCTTCGTTAGGGTATGTGCACGTGAGTACAGTGTCTGAGAAGTCAGACCCCCTAGAACTGTAGTTAGAGACAGTGAGTCACCCAGTGCGGGTGCTGGGAATTAAGCTTGGGTCCTCTGCAAGAGCAGTATGTTGTCTAAACTGCTGAGCCATCTCTCCCTCCCTGCCTTCTTGTTTTGTTTGCTTTTGTTGTTTTGAGATAGGATCCCCTATAGTTCATGCTGGCCTCAAAGTTGCCATGTGGCTGAGATCGGTTTTGAACTCCTGATCTTCCTGTCTCTGCCCTCTAATGCTGCTTGTACCTGGCAGTGTTGGGGCTAGATGCTACCGCAATCCAGCTGTGATTTGAATCTTTCAATGGGAAAAGTTGGGTTTTTAGTTACTACTTATCTTCTCAAGAACTAGTGTAACCCTCATAATTTCAAGTCCTTTTTCTTCAGAGATTCTTCATGCATGAGCTAATTAGTTCCTGTTTTTGTTCCAAAGCTGTTTATAGAAGGAAGATGGAAAGCGGCACCGTTTTGCTGGAATCCAAATCTTCACCGTTGAACCTTCTGCACGAGATGCACGAGCTCCAGCTCCTGGGCCACCTGTGTGACGTCACAGTCAGCGTAGAGTACCAAGGTGTCCGTGAAGACTTCATGGCCCATAAAGCAGTGCTGGCAGCAACCAGCAAGTTTTTTAAGGAGGTGTTCCTGAACGACAACAGCACAGATGGCACCAGGACTAATGTCCACTTAAAAGAAGTTCAGGTCGTTGACTTTGCTTTCGTTTTTTGGAGTTGTCTACACCGCCAGGGTGCAGGTGGAAGAAGACCGTGTGCAGCGCATGCTGGAAGTGGCTGACAAGCTCAAGTGTTTGGACCTGTCTGAGACATGCTTTCAGCTTGAAGAAGCAGATGCTGGAGTCGGTCCTTTTGGAATTGCAGAGTTTCTCTGAGTCTCAGGAGGTGGAGGCCAGCAGTGGCCCCCAGGAGAGTGTGACCCCCAGCTCCAAAGCAAGCGTACCAGGGGAGATGCTCACGCCAATGGCCTTGTGGATTCCTTTGACTGCCCAATAGAGAGACTTGGCAATAGCCTTTCACCAGAAATGCCGTCCAAGAAGTGCAAGGACAAACTGGACAAGAAGAAAGACGTGGCTAAGCCTCCCTACCCTAAACTCAGAAGAGCCAGCGGGAGACTGGCTGGAAAAAAGGTGTTTGTGGAAATCCCTAAAAAGAAGTATACACGAAGGCTCCGAGAACAGCAGAAAAGTGCTGAGGAAGCCGTAGAGAATGACAGCTGTGTCCAGGACCCGGACAATGAGAGGATGGAGTCCGAGCCGGCGTCTAAAAGTGCAGCTTGCCCTGCTAGTGTGGAACAGGAGGAAGGCCTGCAGAAAGAGGAAGGAGAGAAGGAGGAGGAGGAAGGGAAGGATGGGGAGGAGAAGAAGAAGAAGAATAACTTCCAGTGCACAGTCTGTGAGAAGGCCTTCCTGTATGAGAAGAGCTTCTTGAAACATGTCAGGTACCACCACGGTGTGGCCACTGAGGTGGTGTACCGCTGTGACACCTGTGGCCAGACCTTTGCCAACCGCTGCAACCTGAAGAGCCACCAGCGCCATGTGCACAGCAGTGAGCGCCACTTCCCGTGTGAAATGTGTGCCAAAAAGTTCAAGCGCAAGAAGGACGTGAAACGGCATGTGCTGCAGGTGCATGAGGGGTGGCGGCGAGCGGCACCACTGTGACCAGTGTGGCAAGGGCCTGAGCTCTAAGACTGCCCTGCGGCTGCACGAGCGCACACACACAGGCGACAAGCCCTACGGCTGCACCAAGTGTGATGCCAAGTTCTCACAGCCCTCAGCGCTCAAGACCCACATGAGGTGCGGCTGCCTGGGAAGGTTGCTATGTGGAGCAGGGCTAGCCTGCATGCAGGGACGTGGATTCCCAGTGCTGACGTGCACTGACCAGTTTGGAGGTGGCCTTTAGGACTTGGACCAACAATGTCTGTGTCTATAGCTCTTTGTTTCCCCACTGGTACCTTCGAGGACTTGGGAAACTGAGGCAATTTTGAATCTTCTTTGAAGGTGGAAGTCAGGGAAATGGCTCTTCAACTTCTCAGAGACCCGTTGGCCCCGCCTCCCCTGTATAGAGGCCAGTGCACGGCAGAGCCATCCAAAACTCTGGGTGCTGTGTGCCTGGCCTCTGGGCGGCCTGAGGTCTCATGGTACTCTGTACTTGAGCAGGCTGGGCGTTTCCTGCCACAGCAGTATTGAGGTTGTGTGAGGTGATATGTACTGCTGCAGGACTCTTCCCTATGGTCTGTCAGTTCTCGGGGCTTGGAAGTGCCATTCATTGGCTGATCTAAGAATTAGAATCTAAGAATCAGGCAACAGTTGCTATGCTTTTTAAAGATGTATTTATTTATTTATTTATTTTTGTATATGATGTTTTGCCTGGATGTATGTATGTTTACCGTGCCTGGTGCCCTAAGAGATCGGAAGGTAAATGTCAGATACCCTGGAACTGAAGTAACCAATGGTTGTGAGCCACTTAGGGATGCTGGGAGCCAAATGCTGGTCCTCTGCAAAAGCAGCAAGTGCTCTTAACCACTGAGCCATCCCTCCAGCCTCTGCATGATGCTTTCTAATTATTTTCAGACTGTAAGAGAGTAGCAACTTTTCTTTCTTTCTTTCCTTCTTTCTTTTTCTTCTTTTCCTTCTTTCTTCTTCTCATCCTCCTTTCTTTCTTTCTTTCTTTCTTTCTTTCTTTCTTTCTTTCTTTCTTTCTTTCTTTTAAGTCAGGGTTTCTCTGTGTAGTTTGGCTGTCTTGGAACTTACTTTATAGACCAGGCTGGCCTTGAATTCACAGAGCTCCACCTGCCTCTGCCTCTTGAGTGCTGGGATTGGAGGCGTGTGCCACCACACAGTTTTCATCCTGTGAATTGGGACCATTTTGGGGGTTGAACGACCCTTTCACAGGGGTCACAGGTCGGATATCTTGCTTATCAGATAGTCACATTTATACTTCATAACAGTAGCAAAATTACACTTATGAAGTAGCAGCAAAACTAAGGGTTGGGGCACCACAGCATGCGAACTGCATTAAAGGGCCGCAGGGTTAGGAAGCTGAGACTCACTGTGTCAGGCAGTGTCTCACTGTGTAGTCCCTGTTGGTCTTGGCAGTTATAGGGCTGTGCTTGCTTTGCATTTTCCGAGATGTGCCTGCCTCTGCCTCCCAAGTGCTGGCATCCAAGGCATGTGTCATGTTGTAATTTTTTGGTATATATGTTGTCATTCCAGACAAGCAGTTGCATTTTCTACTGTATTCTACCTTTGCCCTCTAAGACTGGGGAGAGAACATGGTGGTAGTCATCTTTCAGTTTACCTGAGTTCAAAGTATTTGTGCAGGAAGCACTCAGCAGACATGGCTGATGGCTGCATCATGCTGGTTGTGAAGCTGAAATACTCTTGTGTGGTCCTCAGCAATTTAAGAGCAGATTTTCTCTTCAGACTGACTGGTCATGTTAGGAAGTGACAGTAAAATGTTTGGTGACATGGTACTTTGTCAACTGTAATTCCTAAGGTTATTCCAAATGAGGAAGCTTTTCAAATATTAAATGATGCCCTTTAAATATTAAAATACATGAAGGCCCAGTCTGGCCCAGGAGAGATGTAGGACCTCTCAGTGGCCAATTCCGTTGCGGTGTGTGGAACTGGGTGGAGATATCAATCATTGGGTCTCACACAGAAACTCCATTTGTGGTGGGGCGAACCCTGGCCATGAGGCAGGGTCTCTCTGTTTATCTCTGGCCATCTTGGAACTTGCTCTGTAGACCAGACTGGGATATTTCACCCCCCTCTGCCTTCCAAGTGGGTCACCACTGCCTGGGCTGTGGTAAACTCTTGATCTGTCCCATTAGTCATTTTCCCAGCGCTCTTGGAGTAAATGGTTTTTGCACAATACAGAGGAATTTGGAAATTGTATTGCAAAGTGACCTTTGAAATATACCCTGAGTTATCATCTGAATGTTGTACTTTCAGAGTTCATACAGGGGAAAGACCTTTTGTCTGTGATGAATGTGGTGCAAGATTCACTCAGAACCACATGCTGATTTATCATAAAAGGTGCCACACAGGTAAATACCCACACTCTTGTGATTGACTGTCTTTCCTAGCTATAGGAGAAAACTGCAGTTGCATCATTAGAAGTTGGATCCTCCACAGCAGTGAGTGCAGGTTATGGCCAGGTTTCAGCTTTTCCATCTAGTAAGAGCAGATTACAGACGCACCTGCTGTCTGCAGTGCTGCTGTACAAATGGCCACCGTCTGGGACACTGGGCACTAAAACAGGGCACATAGGGCTTAGATATCTAGAGGTATAAAACAGTTGCTACTGTTGTAACCCTAAGTCTATTTTCAGGAGTCCTAAAGAAATTATCTGAAATCTGAGAAAAGCTGTGTGATCAGCTTTCTTCTTGCTGTGTTTAATAACAGAATCAGGAGTGGCATGATGGGCCAACCACAGGGGGTGCTTCAGTAGGCTGGAAATCCACACCCCAGCTCATGGTGTGGCCCTTTGGAGGAAGGACTCTAGAATTGCATGGGCACATCTGTGCTTGAATGAACAATTAGGCATGGTCAGTGCCAACTGTTGAAAACCTGGACAGTAACCAGGAGCAAATACTCACATGAGAAATAATGATATTTAGATATGAGCTTATCTCTACTTCTAAAAATATTGTGATAGTTTTCCATGAGAGGGAAGTTAAAGGTGGCTTTATTCTGGTACAGCATTACACTCCTGTGGTTGAAACCTTTGATGTAAACAATACAGGATATGGAGCCTGTATAGTGCACTGTACTCACTCACCCAGGTCTTCCTTTGCTTATGTATTTTACCTCTAAACACTCACACAGGCCCAAGGATCAAGTATAGTCCAGATAGATGAGGTATGGACCATTTGTTACTGGAACGCAGAGCTCCAGAGGATGCTCTGGGGAGGCAGTACCATAGACTTAGAGTTGGTCTTTGCACATGACTATTACTGTATTAAAATTTTATGAAAGCCGTATTTTTAATGTGTGTAAAATTGGGGATCACACCAGTTGACTATATGAGTGAGTTGGGAGAATCAACAAAGAACTTAAAACAACAAAAAGTGAGGCTTTGAAATTGCCCTGCAGCCCAGTGAAGTTGGCTGGTGCCACTAGCCTAGAAGTTACTTAATTTGCAATAACTAAATTTCTTGAATTTAATCAGGACAGTAGTCATTGATTCTTGTTCGATGGAATGCTGTTTGGATTTTCCAGGATATTCACCACTTTTATCAAGTAGCAAGGTAGTATGTTTGATGTTTAATTAGAAAGTGTTGGCTGCTGCTTTCAAAGGTGTAGAAAGAAGAGCAGCTCTTCCTCTTCCAGGTGTTTTTAATGCCTCTGTTGTTTGTATTTTTGTGTCATCTTTTCATGTAGGTGAAAGGCCTTTTATGTGCGAGACATGTGGCAAGAGTTTTGCTTCTAAGGAGTACTTAAAACATCACAATAGAATCCACACTGGATCTAAACCCTTTAAATGTGAAGTGTGTTTTCGGACCTTTGCCCAGCGGAATTCCCTTTACCAGCATGCTAAAGTCCACACAGGTATGGCAGCATACTTCAATCTGGCGAGGAAAACAGTTCAGTTTTAGTTCTATTAAAAAGTCTTTGGAGAATGTTTTTGGTGTCACCACGACTATGATAACTTCCCAGGGATGGCTCATAGTGGCTCCGTATTTCATAGGGTTCATTTTCTCACTGGTGGGGAAAGCACGTCCAGGTCCATGGCAGCAGGAACTTACAGAAGTTCTTCACACTCTGGTAAACCAGAGAGGGCTAGCAGGAACCAGGGGCTGCTATAATCTTAAGGGTCTGCTCTACTAACCTACTTCAAGCACACTAGGAAGTAGCCAGTTCCAGAAAGATTCCAAAGCCTTCAAAATAGCGAGCAGCTTGAGCGTTAAGAATGTGACCCTGAACCGGGTACAGTGGCGCACGCCTGTAATCCCAGCACTTGGGGAGGCAGAGGCAGGCGGATCTCTGTGAGTTCAAGGCTAGCCTGGTCTACAAAGTGGGTCCAGGACAGCCAAGGCTACACAGAGAAAAAAACCCTGTCTCGAAAAACAAAAAGGATGTGACCCTGTGAGGTGCATTTCAAATTCATTCTGAACCAGAAGCTTTAGGAGGAAAAAAAAATGATCAAACTTATTATAGTAGCATTTTAAAAGTAGTTTTAAAGTTAAAATGATACTATTTTTAAACCTTTTTACCTACTCCAGGGCTTTTGATTGAACATACAGCCTTGTGCGTGCTGTGTGAATGCTGTAACATTCGTTAATTCGTGGACCCTATGTTTTTTTCTTTTCTGAGAGAAGATTTTCATATAGTCCTTGAACTTGCTATGTACGCCCAGATGCTCCTCTTCTCTACATCTCAAATGCTAGGAACCAGTCTAGCTTCCTACCCAGTTTTGATACTTTTGAGTTTGTACGTTTATTTTTAATTACATTATTTTATTAATCACATTTATTGTTTGTTTGTTTGGAATTTTTCAAGACAGAGTTGTATAGCCAAGAATGTCCTGGAATTCACTCTGTAGACCAGGCTGACCTTGAACTCAGAGAGATCTACCTACCTCTGCCTCTCAGTGCTGGGACTAAAGGCTTAAGTCACTGCTGCCTGGCTAATGACATATATTTTAATTAGTTAGGCTTATTTTTGCATGTATGTGCATGGGTGACTAGGTGCACTGACGTGTGTGGAGGTCAGAGGACAGCTTGTGGGAGTTGGTTCTCACCTGTTCCATGTGGGTCCTGGAGACTGAATTCAGATCCTCAGGCTGGTGGCAGGCGCCTTTACTCACTGAGCCACCCTGTAGGCCCAGTTTTCTGATTTGACAAAATGAAAAGTGAGAACACTTTAGTATGCAAGAGGGGAAGTCTGTTCGCAGCATGGGGCTTACTGAAGGACACATAACTTCCTGTGGTGTGGACGGCTTGAGTATGGATGTTTGTATGGATCCACATCTTTCAGATATACACAGGGATAAAGAATGGAATGGTAGTGTACATATGTGCACACACATGGTATGCTATTAGGACAGTCTATTACTATGGATAGGAGGTTTGTATTTCAGATACAGTGTCAGCTGCACACACAGAATTGACTATTTTTAGTACACTCGGTGCCTCTGCAGGTAGCCCTTGAGTCATTGGAATGTAACTTTTCCTTTTGGGGAGTGCTCAGACTATGCTGGGTGTGCAGATGTGTATCGAGAGTTAAATAAAGTGGACTGAAGATGTCATTGAGTAGTTTCCTTCTCTTTCTTTGTTCAGGAGAGAGGCCTTATTGTTGTGACCAGTGTGGGAAGCAGTTCACCCAGATAAACGCCCTCCAGCGCCATCATCGAATCCACACAGGAGAGAAGCCGTTCATGTGCAATGCGTGTGGACGGACATTTACTGACAAGTCCACTCTCCGGAGGCACACCTCAGTAAGCGATAAGTAGTCTGCTTGAAAACAAAGCCCTTCTGGCCTGTAGGTTGCTAACCCTGAATACCTGTCATTATTTTAGTCCGGGTCAGAGGTGGTAGCAGGTCTGTCCTGGGCGTCCTGCAGTGACACCAGCAAATAAAGTGAAGCCTCCTATAGCCAAGTCTGTTAAAACCCTTGCACACAGTGGCTACTGTTCAAGGCAGATATTTGGTAATTAGTACAGGGGTGACTCATTAGAAAGAAGATTTAAAAGGCAGGGAGATCTTTTGTTTCTTTTTTTTTAATATTTACTTTTTGATTGAGACACATTCTGGCTCTGTAGTGCAGGCTGACCTTGGACCTGTGACCCTCCCATCTCTGCCTCCTATGTGCTAGGATTATGGGTTTTTTAGTGGTTGTATGCTATGGTGCCTGGCCTTGAGGAGAACCTGTTCTTTTAAAAGATCCATGTGTTATTAATAAGTATCTATAAATTGGGAAACTTAGAGACACATGCAGTGACTCGTGTTTTGTTTTATTTGTAGATACATGATAAGAATACGCCATGGAAGTCTTTCCTTGTCATTGTAGATGGCTCACTCAAGAATGATGAAGGGCATAAGACAGAACACCCCGATGATGAATACGCATCGACCAAACTTTCAGATAGATTACTATCTTTTGGTGAAAATAGCCATTTTAACAACCTACTGGAAGTCCAAGGCAATGTGCCTGCCATGCAGGAGAACGGTTCCACAGATGCTGCTTGCAAAGCAGTGCTGTCTCAGGATGCTCTGCTTAGCACTTCCATCAGTGAGCTTGGTGAGCTGGCGCCACAGACAGGCTCAGTGCCTGCACACCTTCCCTCGCTGACCACCATGGAGTGAGAACTTGACGTTGTGTGTCAAGAAGCATGTGTGACTGCTACATTTCAAGTGATGCCAGGGCCTAAGGAAAAAAAGTTGTCTGTGCGAGGATGGAGGCAAGACTGGCCTTCCAGAGTTCCCTAAACTTCCATGAGCTTGCACGTCTATATCACACTTAATCGTTTTCCCGTTAACATTCTGATCTGCATGATCTCAACTACATTTCATCAGCCAAACACGGCAGTTACCATAGCTCACTTAACCCTGGTGTAACCGTACATGTCAATCACACGAATGCTTGATTCTCTTGCCGTCTAAGCCACTGCTTGTCTTAATCAGAGTACACAGCATTGACCCGACTTGGGAAGGTGCTTTTCGTGGTCTCCTGGTCTCACCCTGCCTTATATTTCCATGTGTGTTTACTTCATCTGGTCCTTTTAGGGCATTTTTCTACAAAGTTAAAGTACAAGTGGGGCCACTTGTTTTTAGCCGTTTCTTCCTTACTGAGATAAAGGCAAATCAGATTTGTTCTGGGGAACCTAGAATGGGACTGAAGAAGTAGATGATTCCATTTGTTTCTCCCTCACCTCTTTTCAGAGGCACGAAAAGGAATGGTACATTTTCAGTATAGTACCTCAGCTTGTGTCCAGGTAAGGAGTTGTCATACAATTCAATCTGGGATGAGATGTGGCTGTTCAGTTTCATTCCCTAAATCAGATTAAGTCAAAGCTGTCCTACCAAAGAATCTAGCAAACAGTTTTCTCTTTGCAAAAGTGTGAGAAATAAAGCGGAGGTGTCAGAGCATTTAGCTGACTGCATTTCACAAACGGCATGATCAGGGAGTCTAGCAAACCTCTGCCAGGCTTCTACCACGTCCACAGCCCCCAAAGCACCCATTTCCAAAGCAGAAGGTGACAAGAGATTAGTAACTGCTGCCACGCCACCTCCTTAGGAGCATGTAAGAATCTAGAGCAGCGGTTCTCAATGGCCTTTTCACAGGGGTTGCCTGAGAGCATCAGAAAACAGACATTTAATTACAATTCATAACAGTAGCAGGATAGTTATAAAGTAGCAATGAAAATAACTTTGTGGTCGGAGTTACCACAACACGAGGTATCAAAGGGTCACAGCATTACGAAGGTTGAGAACCACTGATCCAGAGGGGACCAGAAGCCTTGGCATGCTCAACTTCTATGCCTTAACAAGTGGATCATAAAGAAGCAGGAATGTTGTCTCAAATGTTCCTTTGGCTTTCTCATGCTGAATTTAATTACTGCTCAACAAACTCATATGAAAAAATGCATTTAGTGGCACTTGCTATTTCTGATGTATGGTTGCAGGGCCGTGGGTATGTGGACACTGCCACCCGTGACCCTTAAGCATTAATTTTTATGAGCGCCTTAAAAGGAGAATTCTTACGCCTTCTAGTGCTGGTTTCTAAGAGGAAGGCACCTTACGTTCAGGGTGAAGACAGATGGCACTATGGTGGAAACTGAGGGCGCTTCCTCAGCACTCACTTTGTGGTGACACCTTCAAGTAGTTGGTGAAGCCATCAAAAGGAGTTCTAGGCGCTGGTAATATTTCCCACTTGCTCTTGAAGGTTCAGGGCTGAATTCTTTCATTCGGTTGTGACCTGGCAGCCTAGTTTTGTTTACAGACAAAAACTAACAAAGCAAAAGCCTAGTGACTGGCACATGACCATTTCAATTGGAAGAGCAAACCTGCCCAGCTGACATACTGTGTTATGGAATAAAGTCATCTTGATGAGAAGGTATTTAAACAATAGATTATTTTGTTACCTACTGGAAGAATTGTCTTGAATTTGTTTCTTTAGAAGTTCTAAATAAAATTGTTTAATGTGTTAATAAATGTCTGCTTTGTAAAATTTCTGCAGTTCTAAATTTATTTACATCATAATTTAGGGTTTGTGAAAAAGATTCTTAACTGAAATTAGTCTAGCTTTAGTAGTATAAATCTTGAAACTTAAAACCAGGTTTATAAACCTTTATGCAGTTACCACAGGTGGCTTAAATTCTTGAAATCCACAGTGGCATGACCTCTGCTCAGCAGTGGCCAATGTTGATCTGGGGCATGTGCACCATAAGGGCATTCCGCTCTTCTCTGCAATGCAAAGTCACGGCAGGCATCAGTGACCCCTTTGCTATATACATTGTTGTCTCTTCCCAGTAGAAGACGGTGTCCCTTAAGGACATAAACTCTGGAATTATCACCGCTTTGTGGTGTCTCCCATACTTCTAATCCGCATACAGTTATGCTGTGAGAAAGCAAGTCTGATACCAGTCAGTTTGTCCCAGGTGTGTTCTGGCAGCACACTACTCTGAGGGCATTGATAAGGGATACTGAACAGGAGACCTGCTGCCATCCCAACCATTCTGTTTCACAACATAGTCCAAACAATGGAAGGCTCCATAACCTTTGGTTTTACTAAGGTTTTCTGTAGTTTAAAAAGTGGGCCAAGAAGTAGTGAGAACCTTTGCATTTTTGCTGTTGGTAATTACCTAAACAAGTGTGGAGATTATAGTTTAACTTTCTAAAGATTTTTACATGTATGGGAATTTTCACTGCATGTTTGTATGTCTGTGTACTACATGCATGCCTGGTGCCCAAGGAGACATTGGATACACTGGAACTGGAGTTACACAGTTGTGAGCCACCATGTGGATGCTAGGATTTCAACCAGGGTCCTCCAGAAGAGGAGCCAGTCCCCTTAATCACCAAGCCTTGCCTCCAGCCACAACCTTAACTTGTTAAATGTCACACCCCTTGAGCAGAGCTGTCAGGTGAGCTTGGGGTAAAGAACCTTGCCACAGTAAGATCAGTGCTGTGAACCTTGTGGGAACCACTTGAAGGCGGCCAGTTCTGACCTGAGTCAATTTCCCTAGCAAAGACTGGTCAAAATATTACCGATAATTTCCACTTTATTTACTGTACAAGTTCACATAAAACAAACATTCTTTCAGCTAAGGTAGATTTATTGTTACATGGTTTTTATAATGTACTCCCTTGCCTGAGAGCCACTCAGGACTTCACAGGGGCCTGCTACTGGTCACAGCTCACACCGCAGCATGCAGGTCACGGGCATGCTGTGCTGCCAGATCCTCCACAGTCACAAAGGTTTGTATTTGGACATTTTAAGTGCAGAATACCAGAGGGACAATAAATGCACAAGGGCTGGTGCAGATGCTTTGGTTACAGTGACACCACCACACATGGTTACAACTGTGCAAAAATACTGTTTTATGTCATTAAATAAAAAAGGAATTCACACAAGCTATCAAAATGTTGCCACAAAAGGAAAGCTTTTCTGTAAGAAATTTCGACTGACATAACTATCAACTATCACCAGATGCACACAAACATGAGAACTATAACAAAGGATCACTGTGTCCTGTTCATAATATTCTAGAGACTGAAAGCCTAAAGCCTACAATGCACTGCCCCGTGTCCACAGGACATTTGGAGGAAGTAAGCTTGCATATGACATTTTCTTCATTCTTTTATCTCTAGGTCTGTTCTTGACAGTTTTTATTTGGAATCCTACCATGTAGCTCAGACTATTCTGAACATGCTCCTCCTGCCTCAGCCGCCCAAGTGCTGGGACAAAAATAACCCAAGCACTGAGTTATCTCAGCCTTTTTTTTTTTTTCCTTCTTCTTCTGGTTGGTTGGTTGGTTGGTTTGATTTTTGAGATAGAGGCTCACATTGTGACCTTGGCTGGCCTGGAATTCACTAGGTTGCCCAGGCTGGCCTCTAGCTCACAGCAGCCCTTCTGCATTAACCTCCTAAATACTATAGGATTACAAGTGTTCACGGTCCTGGCTCCAGGACTTAACTTCAGTAAAAGCAAACAACTGATTGAAGGAAACAGCAAAGAAATACACTACTTAAAAACCCAAGGTGTTGGATATCATGATGAAAGGTAAACCCAAGTGTCCTACAAGACACCATGTGGGTTTTCATTTCAAATGGGCACACCAGAAGACTGAATTAGTGACGGCAGAGTACAGAGGCTGTCTATGAGAAGAAACAGAAACTCACTTTTCTATAAACCAGAGTCTTACATTTTTAAGTGTGTGTGTTTTGTCTGCATGTATGTTTGTGCAACACATACTGCTTGGTGTAAGTGGAGGCAAAAAGATGATGGTGGATCCCTTTGGACTGGAGTTACAGGAAGCTGTGAGCCCCCTCCCAAGTGCTGGGACTTTAACCCTGGGTCTTCTGGAAGAGCAGACGAGGCATCTCTCCAGCCGTAATAACTCCCTGTTCTCTGTTCACTTTTACATCAGAGATTCTAATGGAGTCAAGAAGACTCGATTAGGCTCCGTGGCAAAATTTACCTTTGGTACAGCCAGCTATCATTCAGAAACCAAAAGGCATTGAAGGACCAAAGGGACTCATCAGATTCTAGGGCACATTCCCTCTTTTCCAGACATGGCAGAGGCCTCTGGCGTATACACAAACCCTGTTACCAACATGCCAGGGGCCTGACAGACACCTTCCACTTGTCTCAAGGAAACTAGTTTTAACATCATCTCCTTTTCTCTTTTAAAAAAATAATAAAAAGATTATTTTACATCTCTGAGTGTCATGCCTGCATGTATGTATATATTCATTTGCCTGTGTTTATCTGTATGCATGTGCTTGTGGAGAGCAGAAGAGGGCCCTGAACTCCTTGGGGAACTGGAGTTAAAGGTGCTCTGGAGCCACCCAACATGGGTGCCGGGAATCAAACCGAGTCCCCCGGAAGAGGAACCATCTCTCTAGCCCCTCCTGCTACTTCCTTTCTCTTCTGAAAGATCTGACTTTCTCATCAGTCCCCAAACTCTCCTCATTCAGCCCTGGGCCTGGGCACAGCCACTCCATGGCACAGTAAGAGCCACCAACCCTAGTCTAGGGCCATCCGAAGATGAAAACATGTTAGAACTAGGAGATACATCTAGTAACTCATGCTTTTCAAGCACAAATCATCTCAGCATAAAAGTATGCACAAGAGACTCAGGAAGCAAGGCCATGTCTACAGTACTGTATCAGCACATAAGGTAGCAGCAGGGAGGGTCAAAATCTGAAATAACAAAGCATACATCGTGCGTAAACCAAATAGAACAACAGAGTTTATACATACAAGTGAAATCACTTTACCACTTAGGAAATACACCAGGGGCCCTCAGACACAGGTGAGGTTCTCATCTGACCAGGTATAACATAAACCCTTATGCCACACTGACACCACGTACCCAACACCACGTCCAACTGACACCACTAACCCAACACCACGTCCAACTGACACCACATATCCAACACCACGTCCAACAAATGGACGCTTAGCCACACACAGTCTCAAGCTTCAGCTGGGATTTTCTGTCCAGCTCCGCTCAAGCTCGGCATGAACTGGGACCCGGAAGACAGTGTGATGAGTGTATAAATGTATGAATCAGAGAGATGCCAGTTAAGTTCACTTTTATACAATATGAGGGGTTCCCATTGCAATAAAAATGGTGACTCTAAAGAAGGGGAATATTCTGTTTCTTATAGGTTGTAGTGAGTGTAAGTTCAAAAACCAAAAACAAAAACAAAACCCAACCCAATGAAATCCGCCTTGACATCCATTCACACAAGACCACGGGACCACAGGGCCCGCCAGCAAGTCTCTTCCCCTTATGATAGCAAGTGATGCAACAGATCTCGGCTCTTCTCAGTGTCTGCCATGCACATGGGAAACATATGCAGCAAAATAAAAAGCAAAGGAATTCATTTCTAAGCACCATCAAAATAACTATAAAAGAAAGCCAAACATTTTCTACTAAATTACAAACTTATCCCTAATAACCACCCTAAACGAAGCCACTTGTACAAAAGGTCAATCCAGATACAACACATATGGTCTTTGCTAAGCAATCTATAAAACTGGGTTGAGTACCAGAGTTCGAGAAAAAAGAAAACACAAAAACATGTGGCAACATTAAACACAGGCCTTGAAAACGTCAAAAGAAATAGGACGAGGATTCGGCAGTACTTCTCAGAAAGCTGAGGACTCGGATAAGCATGATATGCTTTGGTTTCATAACCAAAACTGAATAGATTGCCTCCCATTCTCACAGTGGCACAGACATGGCGAGCTAAAACAATACATAAACTGTGTGCTTATTTACAACAAAACTAAGTCAGTAAATGGGCATCCCAGAAAGACAGTCTTGCCCGAGGACAAAACTAAAAAGACGAGCTGCATGCCACAAAGATGTCAACGCTTCACTTGAGGTCTCCATCTCCTTCTCCATCCCTTGGATAGACTTCTTGATACGAAGCAACATGGTGGTCAGCCACTGATCCAAGCGGGATATGAGTCAAACTCCTTCACCTGTGTAAGGAACAAAGAACAGGAATTATACCAAAAAATACTGAAAACACAAGGCGATAGTGACCTAAGCTTTTGAAGATGTTACTATAATAACCCACTGTGATTAGAAATTATTCATTCTAATTTATAACTTCTCTTACTAAGATAGTTTTTCTTTTCCTTTATCCCATAATCTTGTACATTTAATTTTTCTATGTAGGTGAACATATGTATGACAAAACTCAGAAAAACCATTATAAATGAAAAAGTGAATTCTATGTGACAGAGGACAAGTGGGTATGGTAAAGAATTAGTAAGGCATAAGAAAATCACTATTTAGTATGGGGAAAGATACACTCAAATAGGGAATGGGGAGCAGAATCCCCTCGACTGATTTCAGCACATGCAAATGACGTCAGTGGCATTGGGGAAAGCAGTTTTGAGAATAAAAATTAAGACATTCCCTTTCGGCTGTCACTCTAGGGCTGTAGCTGAACTCACTCCAGGCTACTCAGGAAGTCTGCTTGACTCTAAACACAAGATTTTGAAGATTAAAAAATAAAAATAAAAATAAGGTAAGAGAGTAACCTGTGTCATGAACACACCAATGGCCTAGTTTTTGACACTTCAATTGTAATCATGAACCCTGCTTTACGCTTTGGGGTCAGACTGTTTTCAGAACACCAAAACTGCATGCCACAACTCTTGCCAATTCTCTTCTCACAGGAAATCAAGAATCAGGGCTCAGTACAGCTAGGGTTTCTGCACGGTGACTGCTTAATGGAACTAACTTAAAAAAAAAAAACCCAGGCTGATTTATTTTATGTGTATGAATGCATGTGCACAATGTGTATGCCTGGTGCTCTTGGAGGTCAGGAGAGGGCGCTGATCCCCTGAAACTCGAGTTACAGATGGTCCTGAGCTGTGGAGCGCTGGGAACCCAACTGTGGTCCTCTGCAAATGTTCGAAACCACAGAGCCATCTTTCCAAAGCTTAATGGAACTAATCTGTGGGACACGCAAGACATTGTCTTTGAAAAATACAAGCAAGTTGAACCACATTCAAATAAATGTTCAGAATTTATCAATGCAAAGAAAAAGAAATTTTTATACTGTCAACCTTTAAAAATGCAACATGTCTTAAAGGTGTAACTTACTGCTTCAGTGTAAGCTTCACTGTTCTGTTCTTCATGAGCTTCTAGAAGTTTCTAGTAGCATTAAAAATAAAATCAAGAAAACACTTTAGACTAGAAAGTCCTGTTCCTGAAGGAATACTTGAAACACAAATCACCATAGTATCTCATGAACTGATGGTGCTTGTATCTCATAAAACAAGATATACCCAAATACAAGAATTACCCAAGAAAGGCTTGCTCTGTATCACTATTCAGAGGCTGCCTTCCTCAGAACAGTGTTAAAGACACTAACCCTCTTGGCATACGGGTATCTATAATGAAAAAGTAGCCAAGTCCAAGGTACACATGAGATGGCTAGACTTCACTGTCAAGTGGACAGATTTGGAATCACTATTCAATCACAGGCTTAACTGAAGAAGGAAGAACTAAGGAAGGCCCACCACCACCTCTCGGGTCCTGGACTGAATGAGAGGAAGGAACAAGTGGGCACCAGGACTCCTTTCTCTCGCCGTAGACACACATGACCAGTTGCCTCATGCCCCTGGACAGAATGACTGTCCAACGAAACTGTAGCCAAAGCATGCTTCCTCTATTAGGTTGTCTATGGTTGGACAATTTTGTTGCAGCAATTAATCCAGTAACCAAGACACCCTCAGAATATTTACTGATTAAAAATTCACCATCACTAGCCTCATGTGGGTGCTGTCACCCAAAAGAAAAGGCTTTTGTCATCAAAGTTGTTTCAGTACTTACTTTCAATAATTTGCATTCTCTGGAGTCAGTAAATGCTGGAAACATTTCCTCATATTTTTCAAGAGCAAGCTGAGGGAGAGAAAACAACCAGTCACTGAGAAACATAATGAACCAGGAAAGTTGTCCATGTTCTATTTGTTCAAAAAATTTATTTCCATTCCACTTAACTGTTGAAGAAATATAATGTTAAACTCCATATCATAACATAGGAAACCTATTTATTTTGAATATTCAATTTCAATTGAGAATAAAATTTCTAAAATATTATATTTTAGGTTGTGCTGAAGAGAAGAAATGGAATAAAATCTAATTTACCGCCAGGATCTATGCATATCTGGTTAACGGAGAAGACCTCCATTCATACCCCCAAATGTTAAACGCCCATGGGGTAGGATGAACTCTGGAGCAGTGTTTCTTTCTGGCTCTTTGATCTCCAGATGGCCAGTGCCCAGTCTGCGCAGGTTCCATCTTACTTTCTGTCATCATCTTGCTCTGCATCCTTCTTGACTTTCATCCTATTCTAACTCCGCTGCCGAGGCTTGTTGTTTGTGCTTTTTTTTTTTAAGACTGAGAAGCTGGGTATGGTGGTCCACACCTGTATAATCCCCCAACTCGGGAGGCAGAGGCAGGTAGAGCTCTGTGAGTTTGAGGTTATCCTAGTCTACACAGCAAGTATCAGGACAACCAGGGCCACATAGTGACGCTCTGTCTCAAAAGTGTCACAGAAAGAACAGAATGCACTGCTTGCGCTGTGTCTCTTCGTTCCCTACTCTATCTGAAGCAACCAGTGAAGGAAATTTGAACAGGACAGCACTGCAGATGTCGAAAGACTCAAACTCACACATCATGGAAGAACTATTACTTTAGTTTGTATGTGTTGGGGGCAAATAAGTGTGTGTTCATGTGGCTGTGTGCTCAAGTAAGGTTACAGAGTGTGAATAAGGCGGCCAGAGGTCAATATCAATATCTCTCTCAATCATCTTCTACCTCATTTGCGTGCGTGTGTTGCGTGTGTGGTGTGTATGTGTTTACAGACAGGCTTCTCTGTGTAGCCTTGGCTGCTGTAGTTTGCTTTGTAGACTAGGCTGGCTTGAACTCACAGCGATCTGCCTGCCTCTGCCTCCTCCTGAGTGGTGGGATTACAGGCCTGTGCTACCATGCCTGGCTCTGAACCTTGTTTTTTAGATGGGGGCCTCTCCCTGACCTGAAAGCCCATCACTTGGCTAGACTGGCTGGCCAGTGAGCTCCAGGGATTGTTTATCTCTGCTTTGCTCCTCAATGCTGGAGTTAGAGATGTGGGCCACTGCAAGTGGCTTTACAATGGTGCTGGGCATCTGAACTCAGGTCTAACGGTCTGTGAGATGCTTTATCAACTGAGCCACGTCCACAACTCTTAACACCCCATGAAAAGACATCAGTGATGACAAAGCATCTCTTCTCAGTGGTAAAGTCATCGGAAAGGAGCATGTTCTCACCTTGGCATTCAGCTCATCCACTATAAAGTGACAGAGCGCGCCTTGAAGAATTAATCCTTCGCACTGTACTTCAGCAAGGGGTTATCCTAGTGTTTTGTTCCTACCTAGGCAGAGAAGACAGCGAGTGTACTACCGTAGGCAAAGTAAATCTACTCCCTGTTTTAACCCTTGACTTTTTCAGCACCTCCTGCTGATGGACTTAATACCAAGTAGTGTAAGGGGTTTGACTAGAGAAGAAATAGTTATTAGACAGCGTAAACTGTTGGAAATGGAGCCTGAATGCCTGAAGAGGACAGAGAGGAGCCTCCCCAGTTCCTCCGACAAAGTACAGCTAGATTTGCTGTTTTAAGGAAAACCAGTGTCTGTGCAGAGAGGGCCGCAGGAGAGCCAGTCAGGCAGGGCTTTCAGATCCCAGGAAAATCACCCAGGATGAGGGAGGGGCTACTGGGTTTGATTCTCTTTTTTTGGTTTTTCGAGACAGGGTTTCTCTGTGCAGCCTTGGCTGTCCTGGACTCACTTTGTAGACGAGGCTGGCCTCAAACTCACAGAGATCTGTCTGCCTCTGCCTTTCAAGTTATTCTTTTTATTTTATCTCCCAACATGAAAATAAAGCCAGCATCAGAAGTTCCATGAGGAGCCAATTAAAAGAGAAGAGCAAAAGTCACAAGAGGCCTAACAGGGGTGGGCCTTCCATACCATAATGGTAATGCTGGCCCTCTTCTCACCAGCAAGCATGTCCTTCCCAAGTATTAACAAAGGCCAAAGGGGAACCTGAGCCTCTTGACCAATGCCCCTCGCTTTCCAGTTATTAAAGAGGGGCCATTTAACAGATGCAGCCCTGGAGTACAGTGTAAAAGTCACCAATCAGGGCACGGTCGGGAGCTGAGCACAGAAGCAGCAGGCAGCTTCCGATGACAGAAATAACAGACCCATCTAAGATTGCTTAAAGGAGCTCTCTCAGAAAAAAAAAATTCCTCAACAGCTTACAAAAATGCTTGACACAAAAAAAAAAAAAAAAAAAAAAAAAAAAAAAAAAAAAAAAAAAAAAAAAAAAAGAAAAACCAGGGACAGTGATAAAATGTAGTGATGGAACTTTAGTGGCAGTGTTTATGACTCTGGGTTCAAGCCCCAGAATCACACACACAAAAAAAATCAATAATGAACCACTTGGAGCTAGAGAGATGGCTCAGCACTTAGGAGCCCCAGAGCACCCAAAGTCAGCTGCCAGCACTAACATCAGGCAGCTCACAACCATGGGGAACTCCAGTAAACCCCTCTAATCTAGGAATCTGGGACTTTCCCATGGCCTCCCTGACACCTGCACACAATACACATACACACAGGTATACACATAATAAAAATAAATCTTAAAAAAGAAAAAAAGAAATTCACAAAACAAAGATGTGAAAGAAAAAACAAAATGAAGGAATGGTTTGGGGGTCCTGGGGAGATTGCTCAGCCGGCAAAGCACTGGCTGTGCAGGCTCAAGGGCCTGAGTCAGGACTGGGACTAGACTCCACAGACACACACAGAACCATGCATAGACACACGTCACATACACAAAAGAAAGAAAAACACAAATGGAGGACTACTCTGTGTGTATTGAGTGAGCTTAAGGGCAGGGAGGATAGGACACAAGGAAGCAGTGAACTGGATGGCAGAAGAACAGGAGTTTCTCAGATGGAGCAACAGAGAAGCAACAGGGGCTATCCTTCATGCCGTCTGCTGGAAGTGCAGGGCGAAAAAAGTGCTGGAAAGTACTTGAAGATATGACAAACTAACACTCAGCCAATCTGGGGAAAAAACAAACCACAGATTCAGTAAAGCAAAAATAAAACAGTAGATCCAAGCAGCATTGGAGTTAAACTTCATACATCTGAAGACAAGGAATTATCAACCCATGGTCTTACCTTCAGGAAAAATGTTTCCAGAATGGAGGGGGGGAAAATCAAAATATTACCAGATAGACAGAAATTAAGATAATTTGTTAGGAGCCGGGCGTGGAGGTGCACGCCTTTAATCCCAGCACTTGGAAGGCAGAGGTGGGCAGATCTCTGTAAGTTTGAGGCCAGCCTGGTCTACAAAGTGAGTCCGAGATAGCTAGGGCTACACGGAGAATCCTGCCTCAGAAAAAAACAAAAACAAAAAACAAACAAACAAACAAAAACAACCCCAAAAACAAAACAAAAAGGACAAATTGTTAGCAACAGAGCTGCCTTAAAAAATGGCACAAGTAGGCAGTGTACATAGAACAGGGTTGGGAAGGAAGACACAGTCAGGACAAACCTCACAGAGTGTCCTTCTTCCTGCCTCTGAACTATGTTTGATGGCGGCTAATGACAAATCCCAGCAAACAGTCAATTCAATTACAAATCAGGGAGCATCAAATGAGGCAAGATTTTATATTTCAATAGGGCTCATAAGATCATGACTCTAATAGTCTGTGACATGTAAACGTCATGACACCCAGAGGGCACCTGATTAAGAAAATGCCATTGGAAGAAACATATCTTAAAAACATAACAGCTAAGCAAGTAATCCACATGAGGTCAGGGACGAGAAAATGAAAACAAAAACTAGTCACAGTTAGAAAACAAAATATAAAATGGTAGAATTAAGCTCTAATATCCCAATAATTACATTAAACATGTAAGCTATAAGCACAACAATGAAAGGACAGATTTGGGCTGGGAAAATAATTCATGCCTTGTAACCATGAGGTCTGGAGTTCAATTCTCAGGCCTTGAGGGGGGAAAAAGGACAGATTGCAGAGCAGATTTAAAAAATTTATCCCATTATAAGAAACTCAAAAAAACTTACTTGCATTATAATGATAGGGAAGGAGGGGAAATGTATAAACATCAACCGAAAGAAAAATAGAAAGGAAACAGAAGAGGATAAGGTATTACCAAAGACACTGGGTGATATGGAACGGGTACAGGGTTGATGTGCTGAGAACCGTGACTTAGGCACACAGAAGCCAAGGAGGACATAGTGAGAAGAGTGCTGGGTAAGGCCACACCGACAGCTGAAGCCTTCAGTAATACAGCTCACACAATGTGCAGAACTAGACAGAAAACCAGCAAGCCATGGAACCCACTGATTCTATTAGCCAACAACATCTCATCCACACAGACTGCAGGCCACACAGCTAGGGCAGAACCGCAAAGCACAAGCCAAGCCAGGCCACGACCTGCATCCTTCAACAAATTTCTAAAGGAAAGCACACATAGCATGTTCTCCATTTTCAATAGAATCGAAGAGAAAGATTGATTTCAGGAAAATGTGCAAACACTTAGTATTAAATACTTCTGAAAGGCTATGGGTCAGCAAAGTCTCAAGGGAAAGTTATAGGTACAATGAGTTGAATTAGAAAGAAAACACAACAAAGCTATCATGAGACACCTTTAAGAAATCCATGAAGAGATAATCCCATCAGGAGAACACACATACCATATAGGAAACCAGTAAGCATCTATGATTCCATCTCAAATGTCCAGGAAGAAAGACACACAGAGAGGAATACATTTGAAGAAACCAGAGAGGATACACAGAAATACATAAAACATGAAAATGTAAAAACAAAAGAGAAAAACGGTTCAATAATTAAAACCAATCATCAATACTTCCAAAACCAAGAAAGACTGGCTGGAGCAATGGCTTTGTGGTTGAGCACTCTAGCTGATCTTCAGGGGACCTGGGTTTGATGTGCAGTGCTACATGTGGCTCACAGGCATCTACAACCATCAGGCTCTGAGAACTGCCCTGGCTGGCAAGAGCAAGGCTCACTTCCACGCCTCTGGAAGTGGAAGTGGAGAGACAACAGGACACTCTGACCTGGCCTCCCAGGCCGCCTTAACGTCCAAGCAACTCGTGCTGCTGTCAGCTGTGTCCCCAGGCGTGGTAAAGTGGCAGCTATCAGTGTTAGTGGGGTTAGAGTCTCTTTAGTAAATTGCCAAAGTGAATGAACGCTTAGAGGCCCTGAAACTTTCAATGATCAAGTAGGATTTATCCTAGATTGAATGATTGACTTAAAACACACTTTATTATGGAGTAGAGAACAAAGCTGTATGCTATTTTTAATAGATGTGCAAAAGGACCTAACAAAATCCAACATCCTTTGACAGAAAATGCACTGAATTAAAAAAAGGAGCCGAGCGTGGTGGCACTCACCCTTTAATCCCAGCACTTGGGAGGCGAGGCAGGCAGAATCGATGTGAGTTCAATGCCAGCCTGGTCTACAAAGTAAGTCCACGACAGCCAAGACTGTCAGGTTTACACAGAAAAACCCTGTCTCGAAAAACAAAACAAAACAAAAAAACAAAAAACAAAAAAAGAAAGAGACAAGATCTTGCTTAGATTGATATAAAGCGTTAACAGCACCTGGCAGCACACTTAAGGAGAGACCAGAGTGCGTCCTCTGCAATCAGGAACAAGAAAGACAAGCATTTCTATATCAAGTGCAGTAATAGAGATTCCAATCAGAGTAATTGACAAGAAATGGTATAAAAGATATTGGGGAGGAAAAACTAAATATCTTGTATATAGAAAATTCTATGAAATCAATAAAATAATTAGAGGTAATAAATGAGCACAGCACAGTGACAGCATAAAAATAAACAAGCAAACACCAACTGTCTGAACAATCTGAGGAGGATATTTAACTATAAAACATAACTGAACAAAGTTACAAAAGTATCCTGTGTGAATACTGTGATGGTTAATATGATTGTTCAACTTGGGACTAGAGCAATGGCTTGGTATCTTAGAGTTCCTGCTGCCTCTTGCAGAGGACCAGCATTCAATTCTCAGCATCCACATGGCAGCTCACAACCACCTGTAATTCTAGTTCCTGGGAAGCCTATGCCCTTTTCTATGGGAATAAATACCAGGTATGCATGTGGTACACATATATACAGTCAGCCAAAGCATTCATATACATAAAATAGGTAGATAGATAGATAAATAGATAGATGATAGATTAGATAGATAGATAGATGGATAGATAGATAGATAGATAGATAGATAGATAGATAGATAAAAATATGACTTTCTACATGACAGGATCCATAATTATCTAGGCAGCACGCCCTTGGCCTTGCCTGTGATAGATTATCTAGCTTAGCCTAGTCTCTGAGCATGTCTATGAGACTTTCTAAATTAGGTGAACTGACATTGGTAAACCCACCCTATGTGACATAAATAAAGAGGAAGTGAGTTGACTATGAGCCTTCAGTGCTCTCTGCCTCCTGATTGTGGACACCACGTGACCAGCTGTGTCAAATCCTGCTGCCGTGAGTTCCCAACCATAGAATTCTCCTGAAGTATAAGCCGAAAATAAACCTTCCCTCCTCTTCTTTCTTAATTTTTTTTGGGGGGAGGGAGATTGTTTGTTTGATTTTGGTTTTTTTGAGACAGGGTTTCTCTGTGTAGGCCTTGCTGTCCTGAATCTCTGTCTGTAGACCAGGCTGGCCTCAAATTCAGAGATCTGCCTGCCTCTGTCTCCCAAGTGCTGGAACTAAAGGCATGTATCACCAACATCTGGTTAAACCTTTCCTTCTTTAAATTATTTTTGCCAGGCATTTACTCACAGCAACACAAAAAGTAAGTAATTTATGTCTAGACCGAAGACTACATATTCACAATTGACAATATTCTCTGAGGATGCTGAATAGACCATGGGTGCCAATACCACCCTGAATGTTTTTGAATAAGATTAGCAGCATTTCAATCGCAGAGGAGAAAAGCAGACTTCCCTCCCCCAACAGAGACAGGCCTCAGTCCAGACCAATTACAAGGCTAAGCAACGAGGCTAGTGAGATGGGTGGCTCAGAGGGAAAATGTACTTGTCACCAAGCCTGGCAGCATGCTCATTTCCTGGATTCACAGGGTGGAGGGAACTGACTTCTGTAAGTTGTCCTGGCATTTGACAATCTGCCCCAATAAAGAAATTAATGTATTAAAAAGATTTTTGTTTTTTAAGTTTAAGCAGAGGACGGCTGATTCTCCTCATCTGGCATGGCAGACCTAGATCCAAAACACTGCCCGTCTGTATTTGGGCTCACACCATCTGTTCTCATGACAGATCTGGGCCATGTCAACCTCTACCACTGAGAGTGAACCCATAAAAATCATCCCTCTCTTTTTTCTTGTACCCCAATCTGTTGGCTCTATCTCTCTAGAGAACTTTGTGATTTGAATTGTTCTACACACTCAGCTCAAGTCCTGCTAATGGAGAAGCTAGCCACACACTGATCTGCAGTTGTTACTTTGAGGCGCCCAGCAGAAGAACAGTCTGGAGAAAGAAGAGTCAACTGCAAGACTGAGAGTCCGTGATTTCAAATTTCCCTATAAAGACATAGTTGTTAGAACACCGTGATACTGGCATAAAGCTAAACAGATGGATGGAGTACAGAGCCCAGAATTAATTCCTCTGTATCAGTGAGAAAACTTCCAGCAGGAGTCCCAGACCAGTCATTTGCAAGATGCCAATGAGAAAAGTGATGTCCCTGTGTCAGAGGGAGGGGTATCTCTGCCTAACATGCACTCAATGGCTTAACTCAGAATGGATAAGACTTAACCCTAAGTTTTGGCTATTCCGGCTGACTCTGACTCGGGCACCTCGCTGTGAAGCCACTGCACCTGAGGAGCGCCAACAGGCAGGCCCCGACCATTAGACTTCCCTAGCAGACAGTGGTAACTGTCACTCACAGCCCCGAGGTGGGAGAGTATACAGATCCTGCCCCACAAGAAAAGAATCGCACCAATGCTGAACAGGAAAACCCACCAGTCCCTGGCTCCCACAGACTTCAGGACGCGAAATCCCACCAATTCTCACCTTAAAAAAATCTCCACCCCCTAAAAAATCCTGTATAAGCCCCACCTGCTTTTCAGTTCTCATTCTCCCTGAGCAGAGGCACCTGCCCCTAGAATGGGCCCTCCCAATAAATCTCTTGTTATGAGATTTGACTCTCATTGGAAGAAGCAAAGAAGCAAAGAAAGAAAAAAGGGAAGAAGCAAAGAAGTGGAGCAGGGCTGAGGCCTGTATAAGTCCCACCTGCTTTTCAGTTCTGCATTCTCCCGGAGCAGAGGCAGCCACCCCTAGGGAAGAAGCAGCTGGGGAGAGCCTCCCCTGGGAGTTGCAATGCCCCTCAGAGATGTGGCTCCTGGGCTCCCAGCTCCCAGGACACCTTTCCATGCAAGCAGGGCCGCCAACACTAAGGGCAAAAATCTCAAGAGTCTTAGAAAAAAATCACAGGTTAAAAAGATTCATGATGTTCAATTTGGCTATACATAGACATGATACCAAAAGCACAGAGAGCAAAAAGGGTAAGACAAAGGAGAGCTCATAAAGATTAAACATGTAGAGGCTGGCACAATGGCTCACTTGGTAAAGTCCTCGTTGCTAAGCCTTAAGACCAGAGTTTGGCCAGGTGGTGGTGGTGCACGCCAATAATGCCCAGCTCACTGTGAGTTGAAGCCCGTCTGGTCTACCGAGCTAGTTCCAGGAGATCCAGGCTTAAACACAGAGAAACCCTATCTCAAAAAAACAAAAACAGAACACCTGAGTCTGGTCCTGAGACCCACATAGTAAGGGGAGAGAACCAACTCCTTCCAGCTGTTCTCTGTTTACAACAGGTGGCACTCACATACTTACACACAATAAATAAATGCAAGATTTTATCTTAAAAACTGAAAAAACGACGTCAAGGGACACAACAGAATGAAAAGGAAATCCATAAAATGGAGGGGGGGCGATGCTTGAAAGTAAATTTATTCCTAACCATAAAGGACTTGTATCCTAAGGTCTAAGAATAAAGAACACCTAAATCTCAAATAAAAGAAGTACTCAGAAATTTTGCAGAGATGCAAAGTGGCGGTGAGCACATTCAAATGAATATCACTCATCATGAGAGGAAGAACTTATGACCCTGCACCTTCATTAGGATCACAGAAAGATGCTGCGAGGTCTGGAGAGGCTGAGCCCTGGTCCGGAGCTGGGAATATTCAATGATCCTGCTCTCT
The DNA here is from genome assembly GCF_903995435.1 of Acomys russatus. Lineage (NCBI taxonomy): Eukaryota > Metazoa > Chordata > Mammalia > Rodentia > Muridae > Acomys > Acomys russatus. Next base: position 29,356 of record NW_026131555.1, read on the forward strand.
GTGAGGGTCTGGTAGCTCCTCAGCAAGGTGGGCGTGGCTATACCAATGTGGGCGTGGCTATGCCAATGTGGGCGTGGCTATACCAAGAAGCCCAACAATCCTGATTCCACGTACATGCATGTGGCCAAGACAACTGAGAACACACTCCCACACGCGTCAAGTAAAATGCTCACAGCAGTTTACCCTCAGTAGCCCCCAAAGTGGAAGCTCCCCAATGCCTATCAACAGATGAACATATAAGCCGGAGTATTATTCAGTCATGAAGTCAATGAAACACTGACATATGTTACAATATGAAGAACCAAGTCAGTCAAATTGCGGTATCCCATATATGTGAAAGCATCATGAACGGCAAGTCAGGAAAGAGGATGCTGGCTGTGTTTCCAAGCCTCTCTTTGGGAGTGAGGGGCAGGCTCTGGCAGTATGTAGTGGTGATGGTACAACTTTTGCCAAGGTGACAACAGTGTCCTCACCTGCTCGTAGATCTCGATGGCTTTCTGGTACTGCTCCAGCTGTGCAGCGTAGGCTTGCCACCTTCAGCAGACACTTGTTAGCAGAGCTGAAAGTAGGACAGTGCAGAGTAGAGTGACAGTACTGAGGGGACACGGCCTGAGAACACTTGCTTCTGGCAGAGATGTTCAGACGACATAGGCTTGTCCTTTATCACTACTGATATGAGAGCAGCACTTACCTGTTAGATTCCTCTCCTTTGTAATAATCAGCAGATTGTTCATAATGTGCAATAGCCTGAAAGAACACACCTTACTTTACAAACAATTCATTCAAAGGATTGCATTAAAAAACTACGTGCGGGGCTGGTAGGGTGGCTGCAGGGGCTGGTAGGGGGCTGGTAGGGGGCTGGTAGGGTGGCTGGTAGGGGCTGGTAGGGTGGCTGCGGGGGCTGGTAGGGGGCTGGTAGGGGGCTGGTAGGTGGCTGGTAGAGGGCTGGTAGGGGGCTGGTAGGGGGCTGGTAGGGGGCTGGTAGGGTGGCTGCTTTACCCTGGCTTACATGCTCATCTGTTGACAGGCAATTTGGGAGCTTCCACTTGGGGCATACTGAGGGTAAACTGCTGTGGACCAACTGCCACTTGACAAGTGTGGTAGCGTGCTCTCAGCAGTAGGTAAGGCACCTGCCACCAAGCCTGACATCCCAGTTTGATTCCTGGGACTCTCACAGTGGAAGGAAGAAGGATTTCCACAAGGTGTCCCTGACCTTCACAAGTGTGTCATGGCACACATGTGCACATACAAATAAATGAATGAATGTAAACCATAATTTAAAACTACATGTACACAATTTCCCCCTGTTGGTTAAGCTCATTCCAGTGACAAATCTTTCAGAATTTGGCCTCCTACAGTAAATACAGTAAAGCCTATAGCCTTAAAGCCCCCTGCAAGACAGAATGCTTGGATCCATCAGAATCCATCTGTGGTGGATTGAATGAGAAATGTCCCTCTTAGGCTCACGTATTCAACAACTTGGTCCTGGTTGGTGGTGCTGTAGGCGAGGTTATGGGGAAGTACAGGTGTGCTGGAGGAAGCACATCACTGGGGTGCTCCGTGAGTTTATGGCCTCACCCCACTTCTAGTTGCTTCTCCTCTGTGTGAGGTTGAGGATGTGGTCTCTTGGCTTATTGCTTCTGCCACAGTGCCTGTCGTTTGCGCTCATGTCTTCCTGACATGGTGGACTCTATCCTGTAGACCTCTAAGCCAAAATAAGTTCTTTGTTTCAAAAATTGCTTTTGGCCATGCTGTTTTATTTAGACAAACAAAAAGAAACCAATAGCTTCCCCCACTCACAGCAAACAGACCGGCTTCCACTGCAGGACCAGTTCTCTGATGGACTATGAACAACCTGATGTCTTATTCAGTACTCTTCTCTTTTCCATTTCCCCAAAGCTAAAAGGCATGGCGAGTCTGGGGTGACTGATACCTCAACTGAAGACAACAGAATTCTGTCAACTTGCTTCCTAACCGACCTCTTACCCCAACATACTCACCACTTAGCGAACTCTGAAGCAGTTAGTCTACAACTTAACTGCAGCAGCTTCGACTGCGCCTACAAGTGTCACCTGACAAAGTGTTCCTTCCATTTAAAATGTGGGATGCCCATACCACACTCAAACGGAGAAAGCAGAAAGCTAGAAGCACCCATGAGGGTGTGACAGGATTAGGGAAATCAGAACGCAGGACACTTCAGAAGGCTCTATAGCTCTCTTAGGGACCCAAACAACGCAAAGCAGCTCCCAGAGCAGGAGGCCACATACCGCTCTGCTCTAAGAAGCCTGATGAGGGCATGTTCTGGGAACAATTGGCGGCTTTGTAGGCAGGTGTGGGGGAAACAGAGCCCGCACACAGGTAAGGCCTGTAAACCAACGGAGTCTACCACCCAAGTGGCAGCAGGTAGTCTGAGGAGGCTTTAAGGCAGGGATGAGGCAAGCATTTTCAGTAGTGCCTCAAACCATAGTTTGGGGTGTAGGAGCTGATCGAGCTCTCCTGGCAAGCACTCAGAGATCCCGGAACAACAAGGGTACCAACAATGTAGGAATGAGTGCTGTGTGTCCAGGAGACTGACAGCAAACTTCAGGTTTGCATGATTTAAACACTTTAAAATTTTGTTTCTTTGGGGAGGAGGGCTACAAGCACGAAGAAGTAAGTGAACACTTGGTGGAGTTGGTTTTCTCCTCTGCTTTGTCTTGGTTCTGGGGATCTGACTAGTTCTTCATGCTGTATAAGTGCTTTACCCCTGAGCCGTCCCACTGCCCGATTTCATGATTTTTATGTGCCACGGTGATTTTTCTTCTGATGGTTAAACAGTGAAACACTGCCGTTGGCTTGCCAACATACAGAAGCAAGCAGTCCTTTGCCTTAATTTACAAAGTTTTCCCAATAAGCTCAAAAGACACAACTAGTGGCATATAAAAATCAGACTAAAGGTGCTAGGCATAGAAATAAGAAAACAAATAGAACATAACAGGCCTGGGAAATATAGTTGACTATCCTTTTAAAGCCCATGGCCTATGCCTATCTATAATGCAGTGATCACACCAAAGCCAATGCTACTGAGGTCTTTGGGTTGCGGAGAAACCCATGAACACACAACTTAAGCAATTCTGCAATAAGACATCTCTACAGTGTGTTTCATCCACACTGCCTGCCTACCTGATATGCCCCACAAATAGATTTCCTTTTAACAGGAAAAGATAAAAACAACTTCACTGGTTAACCATGTGAGGGACAATTAGAGGTAATGAGTACAAGCACCAAGACAGAAGACCAACAGGTGCACTATGAGCGCTTTTAACAAATATGAAACTCCATACAGAAAGCAGCAGGACAAGACAATCCTTTGGAATCCTTCTCAGCACGGTCACACACATGGTTCCGTCTCTCACAGAAAGGGGAGGACCAGGACTGCTGTCAATCATAGCATCCCTGAACCCAGGATAATGGCTACCAAATGACAGGTGCTCAGTAAACTGAAGCAAATGAACAAAAGTACGGCATAAACAAATGCCCCTAATACACCACTGGCAATATTCCAAGTAATACAAAGGACCAAAGAACAAGATTTTCAGCAAATTTATCATTGGAAGAGAAAACAAAAAGCTCTTGGGACTGGGGTGTAGCCAATTCTTTGAACTGCTTAACACTATTTCCATTATAATAAATGGATCAGGGCATGAAAGCATAGTGTGTCTTCTTTAAAACTCTTGGCCCACAGACCCTATTCCTAGGGAGAGGGAGGTGCCCTCTTCCTAGTTCTTCACTGAGAGCAATGAACAAGGCCGAGCCGAGCCAGATGGAGCCGCTACCTCAGACAGGAGTGGGAGAGGTGTTAACAATTTGTTCTAGCTTAATATTTATTGGGAGCATATCCATTATAAGCTGGGGTTTTTTTTGTTTGTTTTATTTTTATATTTGTGGCTTTGTTTTTGACAAGGTCACTGGAATTGGCCTGAAACTTGCTATGTAGACCAGTATGGCTGTGAACTTACAAAGATTTCATTGCTTCTGCCTCCTGAATGCTGAGACAAAAGTCACATCTAGCAGTAAGGTTTTAATTATGTATTTTTTGAGAGTATAATTACATCATTCTCCCCATCCCTTCTTTTCCTCCAGACCCTCTCTGCTCTCTTTCAAATCCATGGTCTATTTTTTTGATTAATTGTTGTTACACATATATTCCTAAATACATAAATACAAGCTGCTCACGGTCTAGCAAGGCCGATGTTTTGGTATTGATAACTAATTGATGTGATTGTCCCCGGGGAGACTATTGCTCCTGCTCTCGGCATCCTTTTGCTGCCAGCAGTTCTCCGTCTAGGGCTGAGGCCTCCTGGGCTTTTCCTCGCTCCATGCTCGCATACCTATTGCTGCCGCCCCTGTTCAGCTCATGTTTGAGCACTCCTGGTGGCAAGGGTTTATGGACGTATCCTCCAGGGAGACACAACCTCACAGCAACCTCCCTGTTCCCCTGACTCTCACATTTTTCCACTTTCTCTTTTGAAAAGACCTTAGTGCTAAAGTTGCATCATAAGTTTTTTTTGTTTTTGTTTTTTTGACAATGCTAATCAAACCAAATGCCTGACTTGATGTTTCTCCAAGTTTGAGCAGAGAGACTCAGGAAAGGAGAGCAGTTAGTTAGCAATGGATCTTCATTCCAGTGGCATTTTAACTTACCAGGCACTTGCAGGCCCTGGTGCTGAACGGGAGCCCACTGTGTCTCATCATTTCAACCCTGAGAGTTCATTCTGCAGATGGAATACTGCTAATGAACCTTACGATAGGCTCACTTCCCTTAGAACAGGTGGCCTCGAGCCCAAGACAAAGCTACTGGTATGTGCCCATCCTACGCTGTAAGCAACACTGTTACATCAGGTTTTTCAGCAGACAAAACCAGAAACAACCCATGTCTCCCCTGGGCCGTGTAGGACCACCTATGTGTGTAGGACCTGTTTACATGTAGGTGAGTATTTTACCTCAGGGAGCTACGCGACCTCATGTGGATGCATGATGGCACGTCTCTCGCAGCCTAATGGCTGAAATATGTGAATTAATCAAGAGAATGAATAGGCATCTGTCATATGACAGTAAATAATATCTGGGACAAACCAGTACTTTGGGTTAATTGATTTCTCAAACGTAAATTTCACACTTCACTGACCATTACCCTGTGAATCCAATCGGGGAAGAGAAGACAAGGATGGCTCATAAGATGTAAGAGCCTCAAAGTCAGGGAGTGTGACAAGCTAGCTCTCTCTCTCCGTGTGTGTGTGTGTGTGTGTGTGTGTGTGTAAAATATATATAACTTTTTATTTTGAGACAGTGCTTTGTTAGGCAGCCATACTGGCATCCTACATGCAGACAAAACACCCATACATATAAAAACGAATCTTTAAAAAAAAAAAAAACAAACCAAAAACTCAAAGCAGTGGATACAGACTGACTCACTAGCATCAAGGCTCACTGTGGCTGCTCTACTCCTTGAGAGTCTGAGACGAGGGGATGAGGAAGCAAATGTGGGAGACCAACTGGGGGCTCTGGCACTAATCACATGAAACTGGGGACAAGGAACTGAGAAAGGCTGAGACACAGGAGTAGTGAGAACAGTACCCAAAGAAACTCTTCACCAGCTGGGTGGCACTAGAGAAAGCACAGGGACACCTGCTGACCAGAGTGGGGTGTGGGAGATCGGGGTGGCAAGTGAAAAGAGAATCCAGTCTAAGACCCGCTGGCTCAGAGATAATGAAGAAAAGCTGGCAAGCAGGCCAGATGAGAGCAGCGACATTGAGTGAGCGATGCTGACTGAGGGCGCAGGGTTTGCCTTCAGCTTCTCCAGAGCCTTAGAGAACTTCACAAGCAGGTGGGAAGTCTTCTCACCACTCTGACACCCACAGGTGAGCTAAGTAAATCTCAGGCGCTCCAGCAAAAAGCCACTTTACTCAGCTAACCAAGTGGAGGCAGTTTCCTCCAGGGCTCCTGTAATGATTCTGGACCCCTCAAGTCAGCTGAGAAAGGGGAGGAGAGGATTCCTAAGAGGCCACATGTCCACCTTCTGCACCAAGCTCATGGGCATGGTCAGTGCTCACCTTCTCAATGTCCACAAGCTCAGTCTCATAGATCTCAGCAATGGTGATGTGATGCTTGGCTGCGATTGTAAACCTTCCCTAGGGGAGAAAACAGAGTTGTACGCCTGTTTTACCTATGCAAACACCATCTGTTAGGGAACAGGAAGAAATACAACTGTCAAGCAGCTCCAGGCCTCCACCCCACAGCCACTCAAGCAATGCAAGGTCTTACCATGTCTGTGTAAATGTCGATGGCTGCGTTTAAGCAGTTGATAGCCTCTGAAGCGTGGGCATTTAAGAAAAACAACGAGAAGTCCATTCAGTGAAAGAGGGTTCAGCTGAGCCTGATCCCTGGCTGCTACTGGTGGTAAGGAGGTACAGTTTGGGGTGGAGGGCGGGCAGGCTGGTTAGGAGGAGCGGACACAATCATGCAGGGTCCAGATTCATTAGTGTGGCATCATTCCCAGCAGCTGCACCAGTATTTAAAGCAGTGTGGCTGCAGTAACGCTGGTTCCGCAACTCTCGGCGGGTCCGCCCTGAGGCAGAGTGTACTAACAAATGAAACAAGACCACAGGGATTGCCACCAACATTGATAAATCACACTTGCACTATGCAAGGTAAATGCAGTCTTCATTAATATTATGCATATCTATATTAATTTTGGAAAATATCACTTCTTCACGAGATAAAGACCATTTCAGCAGTCTCTACTCTTCAGGCGGCCAACATCTAAAGCACTTTAAAATGCTCGCTCACCTCCTAAGCCAAATGTAGAAATGTGTATGCGGCTCAAAGTGTAACTTTTGGTAGACTAACATTAAGAAAATGGGATTGGTATTCCATGTAACAAAGGGAAACTTTACAACGCCAATGCCAAACGATGTCTGCTTCCTATAACCGAGAGCCAGGAAGTTTCCTTCCACACAACGGAATGGCTGGCAGTGCCAAGCTTGCTTTCAGTTTGAAAGAGGGAGCAAGGAGGCAAAGCCTAATGGAGGAAACAGAAATATGACCAGAACAGCAAACATGGGAAGTGAGTTCTCCCTAAGTGCCTTCACCTTACAGATTACAGGAAGACAGGCAGAGCACGTCTGTCTCACCACTCAGGAACACGCAGCCTTCCTGCGGCAGCACTTTCTTTTCCAGTGTTTTAGATGTGTTTCCACAGGCACAAACGTTTTTTATCAGAAATTGTGGCCTTACCATTCAGCTCCTTAATTTAATTAGCAAGTGAGCATTTAACAGGTCAACAAACAATCTATTAAGGTACAGAATGTCACTCCGTATAGCCCAGGCTGGACTGCAACTCCCAAGGGCTGGGACCACAGGTGTACATCACCACAACCAGCCCCAAGCCAGCACCTGGGATGCCTGTGTGGTCCTCTCCGCACGAAGGCACCGTGATCTACCGCGCTGCCTGTTCAACTCATACCTGCTACACTCAGATTAATCTTTATACAAAAAAAGCTTGAAGTTTAAATTTGTGTGTTAAACAAAATAGACTACAAAAGATAAGAAGACTCAAAGACTCCTATGTGTATGGAATTTTATTACCCTTAATACTTCTCCAAAAAGAAGTAACATTTGCAAAATTTAACTAATTTAAAGTTCAATATTCTTTCTTCAAAAAGAGAATGCTTTGAAAACAGTGAAAAGTAGTACAGTGTGGTTAAAACACCTTTTACCTGCCTGGCAAAGTGAAACACCCCCAGGAGGACAGGAACAGCAAGACTTCCTTCTTAGTTCAAGAATATATTCCATGAAGCTGAGATAAGGCGCCCGTAATCTCACACTTGGGAAGCAGAGATGGGAGAGGGCAGAGCTGCGAGTCTGAGGCCAGCTTTAGCTATATGGTAAAAACTAAAAACAAAAAATCCCCCCCAAAAAACTGTCTCAAATATCTTTTAACCCCTCCAAGTTGATGTGCTGATGATTAAAGAGTTGACATTATTAAATACACCAAAATTTCTTTTTTAAAATCCCACAATGCAAGAATTCTTAGCACAGGCCTTGGCGTGGCACACCGGCCAGTCACAGAGCTGCCTGGTGGCCTTACCTTGAGGGTCCGCCTTCTTGTAAGCATTCCCAGCATCCACAAAGCTGGTAGCCGAGTCGTGTTTGCTCTGAAGCTGCATGTGGAGTTTGGCGGCTTGACAAAATGCATTTCCTGCAGCTGAAGAAGATACCACAGTTAAGGGTGAGGAACAGTTGCCCAAAGAAGAGTCCCACACAGAAGAGGTCCAGGTCTCTAAAGAGAAGGCCTGCAGCCAGAGACAAGTACAGCTGGGTGTTGTTCGCTCTTCCCTGACTGTCCTAGAGGGCCTGCCAAGCATCCCGGACACTGAGCCTCCTTTCTCTGGCCCCCACTCAACGACAGGTAGCAAGCAGTTAGGCTCTTGAGCTCTATCACACACCATAAGATCAGCCAACAAGGGGTGCCCCAGCCTCAAGGCAAAGCACTGAAGCCAAGGGAATTCATCTATTAATTTCTCAATCCCAGTACCCATAGTGTCACTGTGGAATCTGCTCCATGAGGAAAAACATGACTTAGAATAGCAAAGAGCCTTAGGGTTTAAAATACTTGCAGGGAAGTGGAGGTTTGCTAAGATAGGATCCTACATCCCCCGAAGCTGAGCTTACAGTCCTCTCCTGCCTCAGCCTCCCAAGACTCAGGACCACAGGCGTGCAATGCCGTGCCCAGGCCCATGTTCTGAATGCTAAGTCGCCAGATGGTGGAGTTATTTTGGTTAGTTCTAGACGCTTCAAGAGGTGTGCCTAGATGAGGCCTGGGGACTAAGGCTTGTCAGGGCCACCTTCCTTTCCTTGCTCTTGTTTCCTGTCCACATAAGGTGAAGAAGCCCCTCTACCACCATCACCCCCTCCACCCCCCATCCCCCACCTCTCCCACCCCTTCACCTCCCCCACCCTTCCACTGCCATGACATTCTGCCTATGCACATGGGGTCAAACAAGCCCTGACTGAGCCCTGAAGCCTCTGGCTAATGAGCCTCTCCCCCTTCACACCGTCCTGGGTGCTCTGCTCACAGTGAGGGGCAGTCCTAACAAGCACACAGCAGTGTGCTCTGCTAAACAGCCACTTGTTTTACATTTACTCTTAAGAAACAAAACATCCAATTCCGTGAAAGCTTTAGCTGTTGCCCTCATCTCAAATACCCTCTCTCTCCACAGGTATTAGCCTAATTCCTACATGGACTTATGATAATCACTCAAGGAAAGGAAGCCATGCAAACCCTGTCGCCTGCTGCAGTTCCATTCTTGTCCTGGGCCTCTGTTTTTGACACAAGAGCACACATAAAATTTAGAAAGCATTTACTACCAAGCACAACATGCGTGCTCCTGTGGTCTAATGCAGGTGTCCTCTACCCTTCATATTTTGGAATCCAATACCCATTGGAATAAGATCGCCCACTGGGGCCTTTGAAGAAGTGGTCAATCCATGAGTGCTCCACACTTACGAGTGGAATTAGTACCCTTGTACAAGGTATTGAAAAGCCGCCTTGCTCCCTCTGTCATGTGGGATGAAGCAAGAAAACGCCATCGTGGAAGCCAAGAAGGGTCCTCACCAGATACAGAATCTGCTGGCACCTCAGATCTTTGACCCTTCGGCTTCTGAAGTTGTAAGCGATGTACTTCTGTATTTATAAATTACTCAGATAAAGGTATTTTGTTCTAGCAGCATAAAAAGACTAAAGGAAACGCCAACCAACGAGAACTGGCCTCAGGGTTAGAGCTGAATCAGAATGATCCCAGCTGGCAATCGGGAGCCACATCCGAGGTACAAGACTCTGAGAAGCGCCAAGGCCCAGCTGGCTGCAGACTTGACAGGCTCTGCTTGAAGCATGCAGTGGCCGGGACCTGCCCATGAAGCGCCTGGGAGGGCCTGGCTCTGGAAGCACAGGTGCTGGCCATGTTCACGACCGCAGTCAACCCCCTCTCCTCAGCACACCCTGTGCTCCAACACAGCCCTTGCTTCTTTACAGCTCCACCACCATTTCACTTTCGATTGCATTCACCTTCCCCGAACCAATCAGGACCTCTCCTTTTCCTGCTGGGGGTACAGGACCTCTCCTTTTCCTGCTGGGGGCACAGCACAACAGCTGGCTCCTTAGGGCTACCTCCATCTTCAAGATGACAGTTGGCGCTGGTTTTACGTTTTCATGCCACCACTTTATCCCTTGGAACACACATTCCCGTCACGGCTAACAGCAGTGTCTTTAAAGGAGGATGGCCTCGGGGAAGTTTCCCAAGTTGTCAGGCTGAGTCTGAATAGTGGCTGAAAAGCATCAGCTTAATCATTATAAAAGAACTTTTAAAATTATAAAATGACAAAAACGGTGTCACCACTGCTTTAGCTTCAGAGCCTTGTATTTATTCAATTAACAAATAATATATTGAATATCTACCACATCAGAGATACAATGTGGACCCTGGAGATGCAATCAGAATGCAAACACGTAAACACTCTGGCCGTCCAAGGTAGATGCTAGTGAGGGCCACCATATGACGATACATGCAAATATAAATACCTAAAACACCACGTAGCTTCCATGTTTTTGCTAGGTGCTAAGGTGGCAGTGGGGAAGATAGTGTTTCCAGGAAGGAAATTATGTCTATGTGGGGTAGTCAAAAGAGAAGTGGCTGAGAAGATAACATTTGAGGATGAACTAGAAGAAAGCAGCAAGCAAGGGCAAAAGTGAGTAGACGGAGGTCAGAGCGCATGCCAAGGCTCTGGGGCAGAGCCAGGGGTGTGAACAGAGGAGGTCAGTCAGAGAAAGGAAGAAGACAGTCCTGGAAGGTCAGTGTACAGACACAATTTATGACCTGCCTTATTGAGCCTCTTTCAGACTGACTGGGAGCTAGGCACGGGGACACGTGCCTACTATCACAGCACCTGGGGGACTGGGGCAGGATGATGCTCCAAGTACAAGATCTACCTGGGCTGACGAGTTCCAGGACAACCTGGGCAACGGTCAGCAGATATTGTTTCAAGACAAAACTGAGAAAGAGCAGAACATGAGGGCATTGGGGCTACCTGGAGACCACCACTCTGCAACAGACAGAGGCGGGTTACATGGAAGGCCTCCACAGGCGCATAGAGGACAGGGGCCTTCCAAGTGAATTTCCAGGGATCTGACCTTCGGAAAAAGCAGGTAACACTCCCAGGTAAGATCAGTTTTCACCTGTGATTATAGGACTTGAATAGAAAAGATGGGCTGCTGGGAGGAATTCTGCTTGTACTCCAGTAAAATACAATGTGGGCATAAGTGCTTTTAAAACCCTTCCATCTTCCTTTTAACTAAAGCGCTACTGCAAACTAAGCTGATAAATGAACTTCAGAGGCAGATGCAGCCTTTCAGATCCACCCAGCTCAAAAGCATCTTCTCCTTTGAAACAACAAAATGCCTGCCTTCAAGGCAATAGGAAACACAGCTAGTGAGAGGCAGGAGCCACTCTGCATCTTACAACAGTTGTCTGCCAAGTGGGAGATGCACATTCTCTCTGGCCCAAGGCTGCCTCTCAGTTCACTTACATAAGGACACTGTCACCATCTGAGCTATAGAGTCTCTTCACCCAGGGAAGAAGATGTCTTTTTCTCTCCAATTAGTATTAGCAAGGGCAATCCCCTCAGACAGGGGGAAGCAGGATCTGACTGACCTGCTCCCGGTGAGGGCTTACCTTAAAGAATGTGCTCACAACAGAGCAGAGCTCTCCCACTGTCACTCAGTTCTCAGTGGATTCAGAGCAGAGAATACTCTGACGTTCTTAACTCATCTAAGGCATTTTTATCTATCTACCTTGTTAGTTCTCAAGTTCGCAATGTCTTTTCCTATAATTTATGGCACTGTTTTTACTGGAATACAATTCTAAGAAGCAAAAGATCACTACCTACCTCCTAGTCTATGGCATTCTTGCTTTCAAGCCCCACAAGCCTACTGCACTGGATGGCTTACAGAAATGGAGGCGGATATTGTCCCAGTGCCCAACCTTGAAACCAGGTTAGTGCCTGAGATGAGGATCCTTTCAGCACCAGTGCCTGTCTCACTCTTTATTTTATTTTATTTTATTTTTGTCTCACTCTTTAAAGGGAATACACAGCCCTGTCTTTCTACAAAAGTTTTTAAAGCATTTGCCTGGTAAATAAACAGAAAGTTGTACGTACCACTCCAGTTCTTGGCCATCTTGAACATATTTGCAGCTCTGGTATACATTTCACAGGCCTCTTCTATTCTCGTGTTTCCTCTAAGAAAAATGTAAACACGAGGTTACGCTTCTGTTCTTGTTAATAACCATCCACACTCGCCCACACTGAATATCAGTGAGAATATTTTATTTATTATGTAATTATTATTATATTATTATAACCCTGAAATACTTATTGAGATCTTCTGTGCATGAGATAAACTATAGACTCGTAGCAACTGTTCAAAACGACAGCTACTCGGTGGTGGTTTGAATAGGTATAGCCCACAGACTCATGTGTTTGAATGCTTGGCTCATGGGAATGGCGCTATTAGGAGGTGAGCCACTGCAGGGGTAGGACTTTGAGGTCTCCTATGTTCAAGCTCCACCCAGTGTGGCACACAGTCTCCTCCTGCTGCCTGCAGATGAAGATGTAGAACTCTCAGCTCCTCCAGCACCATGTCTGCCTGCACGCTGCCATGCTTCCCGCCATGATAAAGAACTAAGCCTCTGAAACTGTAAGCCAGCCCCAGTGAAATGTTTGCATTTATAAGTGCTGGCCTGGTCATAGGGATGCTGGTTATAAGGGATGCTGGTCTGGCAAAGGAAACCCAAACTAAGAGAGACTCTTCTTGATCCCAAATTCTAGCTGAGGAAGCTGAGAAATGCAGTGCTGGAGTTCCTGCCCTGGCCACACAGTAGATAAAAATGGCACCTAGACAAAGATCTGGTAAATCCAGAGTCTACAGCTCTAACTACAGTGTTCTATTTATAATTAATGCACATTTTTTTTATTGTTTTCAATTTACATCCTGATCGTAGGACCCTCCCTCCTCTCCTCCAGCCCCACCCTCCTTCCCACTTGCACATATCTCCTCCCCTCCATTCCCTCAGAAAAGGGGAGTCACTCCCTACCAATCCACCCCAGCATATCATGATTGAATGCATCTTCTTCCTCTGTGGCCTGGCGAGGGCAGCTCCACCAGGGGGAAGTGATCAAAAACCAGGCAGCAGAGTCCATGTCAGAGACAGCCCCCACACCCCTTACTAGGGGTCCCACATGAAGCCTGAGCTGCCCATCAGCTACATCTGTGCAGGGGGCCTAGGTCCAGTCTACGTCTAGTCCTTGATTGGTGCTTCAGTCTCCACACACCCCTCTGGGCCCTGGTTAGTTGGCTCTGTTTGCCTTTTTGTGGAGCTCCTGTCTGTCCAGGCCCTTCTATTCTCCCCTCCACTTTCCACAAGACTCCCTACACTTTGCCCAATATTTGGCTATGACTCTCAGCATCTGTTTCGATCTGGGGCTGGGAGGAACCTCTCAGAGGACAGCTATGCTAGTTTCTAATCTGCAAGCATAGCACTGTTCACAGTGGCAGGGGTAGGCTCTCTCCCAGGGGTGGACCTCAGGTCAGGCCAGGCACTGGCTGGATATTCACTCAGTCTCTGCTCTGTCTTTATCCTTGCACATCTTGCAGACAGGGCAAATTTAAAAAGCAAATGCAAGTATTAGGCTCAGTAGTTAAGAACACTTGTTTTTGAAGGAGACCTGGGTTCAGTTCCTATCATTTATATGGAGGCTCACAACCATCTGTGACTCTCGTCACAGAAGGATCTGATATCTTCTTCTGACCCCCATGAGCAGCAGGCATGCATGTAGCAAAACACTCATACACATAAAACAAATATATCTAAACTTTTTTCTTAATGTAGTTTTCTATCAGGCTGGGTAAACAGATTTCTCTATATTATAATCTCAAAGATTATAGCCTGAAGGATGAACATATTTTATCTTGCCATTCTTTAAGAGTTTAGTACAACACCTAAAAGCCAGATGTAGTGGCTCAGGTAGTTCTGGAACATTCTTCACTAGGTAGCTAATTCTACTGATGGGTGGTTTGTTTTTGTTTTTTTCAAGACAGGGTTTGTCTGTGTACACTCTGTGCTCACTTTGTAGACCAGGCTGGCCTCGAACTCACAGAGATCACCTGCCTTTGCCTCCCAGGGTGTGTGACTGCACGTGGCTGAATAGTTTAATGTTTATTTTTAATTATAAAATTATTTTATGTGTATGAGTGTTTTGTTCACATGTATGTTTGTGCTGCACTTATATGCAAGAGCCCAGAGGGCACAGAAGGGGCACCAGAGCTCCTTGAACTGGAATACAGATGGTTCTGAGCCACCGCGTAGATTTGAGCCGGGTCCTTTGAAAGAGCAGCCAGTGCTCTTAACCACTGCATGATCTCTCCAGCCTCTAAAGCAGAGCTTTATGCTGTCAGCAATTTCCTCATACATAAAGCCAAATTCACCTTTGTTTATCTTTCAGTTTCTAAATTCAACTCGGCTTCTATTTAACACACGTCCTACCACTGTCTACCCTACCTGTCTACACTATAAACATGAAACCAGAGGAAAACCAAGGCCAGGAGACCCTGATTGTGTAGCACATACAATAGGGACCTCAGAGTGGAGTGTGGAAATGCAACTTGACAGCGAAGGAAGACAAAGGAAGGCAAGCACATGTCTGGGGAGCCTGGGTAAGTTATGATCAGTGAACTAGTACAGCTGAAGCAAGGGCTTGTGGGGTACAGCCACTCCCCCTTGCTCCTCTGCCAAGCAAGTACACATGTGGGCCCGCCCTACAGACTTCCACCATGTGCGGACTGTCACGGCTCACAGCAGATGCCAGTATCTTGACTTTGTAAGTTCTACTGTCCAGAATTGAGACATACACTCCTGTTCCTCCTGCTAAATTACTCAGCCTTAGGGTTGTTGTGATGTCACAGACCACACCTAAGACATCTGAAGCCAAGAGTGCCAGGGAAAAGCAGGAAGGGGTGTCACAGGCAAAGGGTGTGCTGTTTCATTTGCGGGTGGTTATTGTTAAGGTTTCACAGCTCTAACATGCAAGGAGTTTTAAAAATCAGTGAACACTTTAGACAGGTAAATTATCTGTTAGGTTAAATGTGTATCAGTAAAACTGCTACTCCTGGCTGCCAAATGAAGTGAGCTGGGCCATGTCACACAAGGAATAACAGGATGTCATCAAGCTGTTCCAAAAAGGAAGAGCCAAAGCAAGCAACCCTTTCAACCTCAGCCTTCAGGCCCCTACTTTAAAGGATTTGTTTTCCTTTATGTATATGAGTATTTTTGTCTCCATTTTATGAATGTGCACTACTTGTGTGTCTGGTATCAGATCCCCTGAAACTGGAATTATAGATGTGTGCGAGCTGCCATGTAAGTGCTAGGAACTGAACCCAGGATCTCCGGAAGAACAGCCAGTGGTCTTAACCTCTGAGTCATCTCTCCAACTCATCTAAATTTCATTTTTCAAAACAATAAACTAATAGGCCTCTCTAGTAGAAAACTCTTTACATGAGAAGATTCTCACTTCTAGTCACAACTCCACAGATTTAACATGATCTAGCCTTTTCTTGTGTCTTGTTTTTCTGTCAAGTACCAGGAATCTTGAACTGTAATTACAGTGCAGTGCAGTCATTCTCACTAACTTTCTAAATAAAACCAGCTTAATTAAAATGTACCTTATCCTACTTTCAAAGAGAGATGTCAACAACAAAACTGCTGTACTGTGCTAAGTTCACACCAGACCGTGCCACATCAGGTCATTTTTTAAATCATTGTAATAACCAGAGAGGACACTGCTTTTATCTCACAGAAGAGACACTGGCTTCTGGAGGCTAGTGGTCCACAGGCTTGCCCTGGTCACTCAGTGCAGGCCAGTGGTGCAGCTGACTCCTGACTTCAGATTTCGAGGTCTCTGTGAGAAGGCTGAATCAGGAGGCACTTACCAGTCCCGAACAGAGTTACCCCCGAGCACTCTCAACGCTATAGAAAAGGGACTGGAGTGATGGCTCAGGGTTAAGAACACATACTGCTCTTGCAGAAGGCCTGAGTGTGGTTCCCAGCACCCGAACTGGGTGGCTCACAACAGTCTGTAACTCTAGATGCAGATCCTATGGCCTCTGACTCATATGCACATACCATACACAGACAGAGGCACACATAAAAATCAATCTTAAAAACAAACAGAAGGAGGAAGAAGAGGAGAAAGAGGAGGAGGAAGAACAGGAGGCAGGCATTGTAGCGTATGGCTGTAGCCCCAAAACTTGGAAGGTAGAGGTCATCCTCAGTGAGTTTCAGGCCAGACCGTGATACATGAGAACCTATCTCAAAACAAACAAGTGAACACATAGACAGTAAACCATATAAGGAAAATTCATCATCAAAAAACAAAACAAAACAACAACAAAAACCAGAATATAGGCTAGGGATCTAGCTCAGCTGGTAGCGAGTTTGCCTCTCATGCACAAAGCCCTGGGTTCGGTACACACACAACCCACATAAACTGTACATGGAGGCCCATGCCTGTAACACCAGCACTTGGGAATCGTAGGTAGGAGGACCAAGTTCAAGGTTATTATCCACAACACAGTGAGTCTGAGGCTAGCCTGGGGTACATGAGCCTTTGTCCCCCAGTGGGGTGGGCACTTCAGGAAGTCATATAAAAACAAAAGGTAGCTGCTGATGGGGTAAAGATTATTATCTGGCAGTCCAAGTTCAATTTCCAAACCCATATAGAGATGGAACAACAGAATCCACAAACAAACATAGCTGTACAGCTGTTGGAAAATGTCTTTGAAAGTACTTCAATTGCTTACTTTATGTTCATGAACATTAAATATTACAGGTTTTAAAGATCAATACTCAGAATTTACATTAAAATAATTAAGCTGATGGCTCCCTGAGCTCCACAGGGAGCAGAATATTCTGGGAAACACAAAAGAGTTTGGAAAGAGTCTCTGCTTTGAGGTAACATGGTGTCAGCACACGGCACTTAAGTGGCATGAAGAAAGCTAAACTGACCTAAAGCCAGCATTCTTTGGTATCAGGGTTTTCTGACCTTGAACAAGGAAACACCTTCTCCACCCAGAAAGGAAACTGCAGCAGGCATAAGACCTGTTTCTACCTGGACGCCTGTCTGACGCCCCTTCATTTTGGAGGCAGGAGCTTCTTAGCCACTTACTGAGCAAACAGCTTCTGAGGTTAGTCAGTATGTGCAGACAACACTAAGGTCAGAGTGCTCACAAAACCTCACACTTTGGGGATGAAGACGCCTGTAACAGCAGCTCCAGACCCACTCTGTTCCACTGTGGTAAAAGCCCCAAGGAACAGCAAACACTGTCAAAAGCCAATCAATCCCCAAATCTTCAGGAGTCCCAGTCTTTCCCCAGCCCAAACCATCACTGTTTGGAGCACAGAGCACACTGGCAACCATAATACATACTATTTTAACACTGTGGGTGGGAGGAGGGAGGTATCAGACTCGTGGGAATTAATGGCACACACATCATGAGATGTACCCGAAAAGAAAAGGTGACAACTGCAGAGGCAGAAATAAAGCTGCTTCTAAAATCACAAGATATTAGAGTAGAAATATCTCAAATGATTACAGTTACAGCACTGTATCGGTGTGCAGGCACAAGCAGAGAGAATTCATGTCTGTAATCCAGATACCCTGAGGACTATCCAGTCATACCAAACTACAAAGACAAAAGCTTCCATGCTAATTGCTGGGACCACGGTGAGGGGAGTGTGTGTGTGTGTGTGTGTGTGTGTGTGTGTGTGTGTGTGTGTGTGTGTGTGTAGTCTGTCACGTGTGTGTGTGTGTGTAGTCTGTCACGTGTGTGTGGGGGGGGAGTCTGTTATGTGGGGGGGGGGGAGTTTGTCACGTGTGTGGGGGGGAGTCTGTCACGTGGGGGGGGTAGTCTGTCACGTATGTGTGTGGGGGGGAGTCTGTCGCAAGGACAGTGCTTCTCCTTCACCAGCAGCTTAGCCTGAGCTGCAGGAGAGGTCAGCACAGGTGCTGGCACACAGGCTACAATGACAACACTGGCTGCTGAGTGTGTGGATGAAAGAATCTGTCTACATCACTGTTTTGCTGCTGGTGGTGCAGGTTTTAGTGTTGTTTGGTTTGTTTTTTGTTGTTTTGGGGGGGTTGCTACTGATGTTTGTTTTGACACAGGTCTTGCTATCTCTAACCTAAGCAAGCCTCAGATTCAAGATTGCTCTGCTTCTTTTCCAGTCCTGGGAATCCAGACATGGAAGTAGTGAACCCAGCTCCACATGGCAATTTTTAATAAGTTTTCTATGTGTCTCTCAAGGTAGCAAACAAAAATAGAAGATATCAAGAAAAGAGAGACAAATCCACCCTCTGCTTAAAAGTATCTCTGCCATAAATATGTAAAAGAAGAAAAAGGATAAAATAACAGTAAGGAGATCTGAAAAGGTCACAAGGAATCATACTATTAACTATCTACCTTTTAAAAAACTTTAAGGCACATAGTCTATATAAATATACATATATTGTTTACATGAAAATTTCTGGGTTGAAAATGCTCCCTCCAAGAGCCAAAGACCACTTAACCAAAACCCTAGCACCAGGCATGAAAAGCTCTCTTTTGAGCTGCTGGTTGATCAGGGTCTCAAACATTATAGGCTACTGATATTACCATTGATTGTCCCAGGGGGCAAAAGGAAAGCCTCTACTGTTGAAGACACCATAAAGACACCAGAGCTGGAACTGACCTGAATGCCTCCTCCAAAGGAAGGAGGCAGCCAACAGACCTACTCAGCTCTGATGCCTAGGACCATATGATGAGCCAGCATGGCGGCATAACGCTAAGGGTGCCGTAGGAGCACTCATACCTTGGCACTAACCAACATCTCTCTAATTAGACTTAAGACCGGCTCAACAAGAAGGATGTCTGCCAACTCCCCAGGGCTGATGATGCCAGGGATCTTGAAGGAGAACCTACAACTTCCATTTTAGTAAACAGCATCAAACATAACTCCTACATTGCACATTGCCCTTATACCCACAGATAAGCCTAGTGTTCACCCCTCTTCAAGGAAACCTCTCTTTGCAACAAGATGGGGACCAGTACAGAAAACCACAGCCAATCAGAACACAGAGCTGTGGAGCCCAGTCTCAATGTTTACATCTACAAAACAATTCCTATGAGGCTGGAGGAAGGCTGAGGAAGGCTGGAGGAAGGCTGAGGAAGACTGAGGAAGGGGGCAGAGATTTTAAGAACCAGACAGCAGGGAGTCTGTGTGAGATTACTATCTCCTAGGAATGTCAGAAGCTATACACATAAACTCTCAGCAACATGGCAGCCTAAACACGAGCTGAACGGAAGGTAACAACAGCCATACCACAGCAGATGGGGGTGGAGTCCACACAGCCTTAGCCCTTCACAAAGAGCTACAGGCAACTAAGGAATGGTCGGTCAGTGTGGGAAAAATAGCCTTCCCTGGGGAAGAGCTACCAATCGGTTTCCAATTTTAAATGGTCAGTCCTACATGCATACATACATACAAGTAACATTATACAGACTAAGCAGGTTATATTTAGGAATGAGTGTGTGAGTGTGTGTGTGAGTGTGTGTGACAGAGAGAGAGAGAGAGAGAGAGAGAGAACAATTAATGAAAGGTTGTGGAATCTTTGGCAGCTTAGCAGGTTGAACCTTAATGAAGGCAGTGGGTCACCTGAGTGGCCTTGAGATTCACAGCTGGACCCTGCTTCCTGTATGGACTCTGCTTCCTGCTCCAGAGCTGAGGAGACCCAGGCACTTGAAACCACCTACGATCACACTCCACCATGGGACTTCTCTCAAACTTCGAGTCAAATAAATCCTTCCTTAAGTTGCTTTTGCCAGATAGCCTGTCACAGCAGTAAGTACGTAACACACACATCAGTACCCAAAGTGGGGCTACTGCAATGATAAGCCTGATCGTGTGGCTGATTTGCAGGAGAAATACAGAGGGGATTGGAGACACGGACTGACAGAGCCCTAGAGCGCTGTGAAGAGCTTACTGTGCTACTGCAGTGGGGGTAGAGGAGGCCAGAAGGCTGACATAAATGCCAACAGTGAAGGCATGACTCACCAGGTTTCAGGGAGAAACAAGGACTCCACCAGGAACAGGGCTATTTGTGGCATATTCTGGCAAAGAATCTGGCTGTGTTCTGCCCCTGTCCAGAAAACTCGAGTGAGGGTGAATTAAAAAGTAATGGACTATGTACTTTGTAGAATTCCAAGACACAATAGCATCCAGGCTATAGAATGGTTACTGCTTGATGCTCTCAACCAGATTTAGGTGGGAAGTAGAGCAGAAAGAAATAAAAATATACTTTCTAATAGAAAGGAATATGAGCAGTTTAAAAGCCATAGGCAAAATTAATTAATTAATTTTTAAAAAGCTGTAGGCAGCTGGGTGGTGGTGGCAGTAGCAGTGGTAGCGCACAACTTTCATCCCAGCACTTAGGGAGGCAAAGGCGGGTAGATCTGTTAGTTCCAGGCCAGCCTGATCTACAGACCAAGTTCCAAAAAGGCCAGGGCTACACACAAACAAACAAAAGAATAAAAGCTGTGGATAACACGGGCTTAGGGAAAGTAGCTGCAAGTGTGTAAGAGACCAGTGCCAAGAAAGAGAAACCAGACACTGACTAGAATAAGAAAAGTGCCTGGGGGTGGGGGGTAGGTATGTCCACACATACCAAGAAATCCCAAATGTGTTTTTAAAACCCGTGTTTTAAAATTATCTTTTATTCTGTATAAAACTTTACTGAGATTTATAGACCTTTTAGGTCTAGCGCATCTTGCTGCACATTCCCACCCACCCACCCACCCACAGGTGCTTTACAATAAAACTTTAATAAAATAATTTTATTACATGTGTATTGTGTGTATGAGAGTGTAGGTGAGTGTGTAGTGGTCGGAGGACAACTTTCAGGCATTGGCTCTCCCCTTTCACCTCGCTGAAGTGGGATCTCTCTTATGTTTGCTGCTAGGCTGCATGCTCCAGGCTTGCTGGCCTGAGAGCTTCCGACTGGTTCTCTTCTTTCATGTCTGCGTCCCACACCCAACTCATAGGAGTGCTGGGATTACAGATGCATGCCACCACAGCCTCAAGGCCATTGTGGGCTACACGGTACCTTGTCTTAGAAAGAAAGACGAGGTGGGTAGAAGAGGAGAGGGGAGGGGAAGAGAGGAGAGGGAAGAGGAGGTGAGAGGCTTTGACAGAGAACCTGCAGGGCATCTTGTGCTAAGAGACCCACATACAGAAGTGTTCTCCTATGCATAGACCATGGCAGAAATGGTCCAAGGGGGCAGGCTAATTCTCACACTGACAGAATCTGGCACCTGTCGACATGACAATGGTTTTGGAGGCATGAAAAATGCAAGTAACGGGGTCACAGGAGCTTGCACTAAGGTCTCAGAATATGCTGCAACAAGGCAGCTTATGGCTAGATTCCTGGCAAGAAGGCTCTGAGAAGCTATGAAGGTGAAACCTGAGTTATAATGAGGATATCAGAAAGATGGGCTATTCACCAATAAAACCAGAGACGACTACTGTGGGGTGACTCTTAATGTTTGGGAAGCAGCCTCAAGCAGCTCGGTGTGACTTCAGTGTTTTCACCTGCCTCTGTTTCCCTGAGTGCTGGGATTAAAAGCCTGCACCACCACACTCAGCTGTTATTACTATTTTTAAAGGTCACTTAATAAATTCTGATTTTTGTCCCTAGCTTCTGGTGCTGCAGAGAACCTGACTGAAACAGAAGTACAGAATAGGCTTGTAGTTTCCAAGGCATGGGAAGGTTATGGGGCAGGAGAGGGCAGAGAGGATGAAGAAGAGGGTGTGGGTGAACAGTCAGCACAGCAGGATAAATACTGTTGACATTTCAAAATAGCCACATGAGAGGATGCTGAGCAGGCCCCAGAGAGATTAGAGAATTAGTTTTCAGAATGATCGTTAGAATAACTACTCTGGTCTGTACTACACAGTTAACATATATTGAAATGTTTATTAGAAATGTAGCAGGAGGGAGACACTCTTCAGAATGCAAATGTGACGTCTTAACGCCAAAGGCAGGGGTAGAGGGGAGGCAGCAATCAAAAGTGATGACAGGGTTCAGCGTTCAGCAGGAAGAACTAAAGTCTGGGCGGGGTCTTGCTCAGACCACCTGTAGATAAGGCCACACACAGCCCTATCACAGAGCAGTCAGGCCAAGAGATAAAGAGAAGCAGCCGGGTTGGGCACTAGCATGTGCCAACAAATTAACTCCCCAAAGCTCTCTCCCTGCATTTAGATTCAACTTCCTGAGACCTTTCTGCGTATTTAAGTGGAGCTCGGACAACATGGATTCTCAAACAGATCACTCCATGCTTAACAACTGGCTAATAAAAGTATTAGTTGGGTTTAATTTCCTGATTAAAGGTAATGGGACAGGAATGCGTGACAGGGAAGGCTAACTGGGCTTCTGGCAATGTTCTGAAGTTCCCCCTTGATAGGCAGAGTAGGCACCAACAAGAGCCAACAACAGATCAGACTCAAGATAGGAAAATATCTAACAAAGTGAAGAACAGCATACAAACCAGTTACACACAACCTGACCTGACTGGTGGTGTTTTAAGTGCATTTTTGCCAGGTGTGATGGCACATGCCTTTAACCCCAGCACTCAGGAGGCAGAAGCATAAGTGTGAATTTAATGCCAGTCTCATCTATATAGTGAATTACAGCTGAGCCTTTATACAAATGCAATTGTTGAACTGATTTTCAATCTTTATAAAATATAAAATAGCAGCTGTAATCCCAAAGGATAATGTTGCCTAAATACAAACTTACAAACATACCTTGTATATAGTAAACCTCCACTGAAATGAAGCTGGGGAGAACAAAGCCAGTGTGGACAGCTCCTGCAGGAGTCAGGAGCGGATCTGTAGGCCAAAGAGCCAAGATTCAGAGACCACATTCCTCAGCAGGAAGCCCTACCTGACCCAGGAATTCCAAGGCCAGACATAAAACCTGAAAGGTCAGGTCAGGTCAGGACACTGAAACCTAGTGCCTTGGACAGAGCCAGTCTCTAGAAGGCTGCCTTTGGGGAAGGGAGGAAACTCCTTACCAGGTGGCAGAGCAAGGAAAGAAGGCTAGCAGTGCAGATCTGTTCTAGTTTTCCCAAGGGAAAGGGACCCTAAGGACTGCTCCACAGTGCCACTCCTTCCAGATACTGTACCCAGCTCTACAGGAGCAAGGCTCCACATCCCTCCTGTCCTCCCACAGAAGCCTGTGCAGCCACCACTCCTGCTGCTGGCTGTGGGAGCCAAGGACGCCTTGAGTGAATGTGTAATGAGCAGATGAAGTCCTGGGTGGATGCGTACTGTTGACGTGGGCTTGGCCGTGTCAAGGATCCAACATCTCTGATCCAGGGAACTGGCAAAGAAAGCCTTCCTACAGCCTGAGACGGTCACCCACAGAGACCTCCTTCCTACAGCCTAAGACGGTCACCCACAGAGACCTCCTACCAAGACTAGCAAACCCCCTGCCATGTGCTGTAAGTAACAATTACACTGAGGTTCTGGACGGCTGTCTAGTTGGTACTCCCCATCAGAGCAAGGACAGCTCACCTGACCGCACCTTTCCTGGAGGCCTGTCTGTCCTTTCTTCATTCCTTTGCTGCTCCTTAGCAGGGCCAAGGGCAAGCCCTGCTGAACTCAGGGGCAGGCCAGTCAGGAGACTGGTTCCATGTACTCAGAGTCCTCCAAAGAGGGAGGAGAAAACAAGCACTTTACCCAGTACCTCAGAAAAATTCCCAGGACACAAAGATCACCTGAATCTAAACACTGAACTGGCCAACCATCTCTCTACTAAGGTCCACTGAGAAATCCTGATAAACTATCCAATTCTATAAGTAAAAGAAATCTCTTGGCTCCTACATCAAAAGGCAAAGGTGCTTACAAACCTAAGAAATCAAGTTAGGAGTGGATTTTTGTTCTAGCGTATACACAGCTGACACAAGTGGGCATTTTCCAAGAACTCAAAAAGGGAAGAAAATCACACTGCTATCAAACAGCTAGTCAAGTTATCCATCAACTGACACGAACCAAACTTCAGGAAGACTAAGAGGGGACCAGAGAATGTCATGGGGCAGGCAGCATTGGATACATTTATTACAGATCTAAGACTAAAGGACATAATGAGAAAGGTTAAACAAACTAAAATGCACGGGGATATTTTTCTCTAAATACAAATAGCAAAAACGCCACACCAAACCAACGAAAGTGGACAATGGAGGAAGGAGAAGGTGCACACGATGTTTTCCAGAACAAATGAAATAACAGAGGCCTGAGTAAGGCACAGAGAGCGACTATTTTTAAAAGCTTTGTGTCGTGAATGTAACAGCTGAATTATGAACATTTCCAGATAAAAAAAGAGATCACAAAAAGTACCAGATAAAATATAAAATATAGTAAATATATCAAAGTGCTCCAACAGTTTACAACCAGTCACATCAGTATCACTTTCAGGTTTGCTCACAGAACAGAGCCACAGAAGTCGGAGCTAATATGAGACTCTTCTGAAAGGCTTAGGATATTGAGCCAGAAATGCACCAGTGAGCTGGAAAGCTGCCTCGGCTGCTCTTACAGAGGGCCCAGGTTCAATTCCCAGCACCTGTAAGGTGGCTCATGATTGCCTGTAATTCCAGTTCCAGAACATCCTCTTCTGGCCTCCTTTGCACCAGGCACACATGTGGTGCAGACATACATGCAGGCTAAACACTTATATGTGTAAAATAAACAAATAAGATTTTTTTTTTTTAAGTTTTAAAAAATGCACCAGAAGTTTGAAGCCAGCTTGGTCTACATAAATGAGTTCTAGGCCAGTGAGAGCTATTCAGTAAGACTTGTCTTAAAAATAAAACAACAAAACCAGCACACATCAGCTAACTCTGATTAGCTGTGTCCCAACCTCAAATAGCCCTGACATCTTGCCACGGCTTCTGCAGGTGGGCTGTGATGTTGATCCTTTCTGAAGGGCTCTCTCTACCCTGGGATGCCCCCTTCTTAATTTCTCAAGAGATAAAGATTCAGCAGAAGCACTGGGTAGCCCTGCATTTCCAGGAGGGAGTGTATGTCCTTTCTATTTAAGGTCCCCAGAGTCGGCCATGAAGCCACCACAGGCTCCTGGGGAAGCGGAACGGGATTACACTGGGCACATGGCCACTGGATAAACGCGTAATCTTCCTTATATAATACACAGTTCCAGTGCAGGAAATGCACACAGTGGAAAACACGGACCTGTATCCTAGTACTCTGGCAGGGACACGGTAGAATTTGGACTCAAAAAGCATCACAGAAGACAAAATAAGTTCACTCTATAATACTAAAGCTAAAGTTGTATTATCTGTGAGTATCTTTTATGAAGCAAGTCACCTTCTTAAAGCGGAGACTACAGGAGAGCCACAGAAACGCAGGGAGAGAAGACATTAACACACTTCTCTCAGTCCCAGGCAGATCAAATAGATAGACACAAGTCCAGTCCTTATTACATAGTCAGCAGCTAGACAGTACGGCTCTCTATCAAACCGAGGAGCAAGCTCCCACCTTCATCTGTGCTCACAAGGACCATTCATGAACACTAATAATAGCAGAGAAAAGCTGGCTTTCTAATCATAAGGCAATAAGACAGACACTTAACAGATACACACAGAACGGCTCTTCCCTCTCGAAGGCACCCAAACAACTCCTAGGTCAAAGAGCAAATGAACAAGACAGAAGCAGGCCCTACACACGCAATTAAAGTGGTTTAAAGATTCACACCTGAACCAGATTCAGGTAAGTAAAATAGAGACAGCAAACTAATACTCCTTGCAAAAAAAGGAGCCAGAGGGAAAAATAAATGATAAGGAAAATCAGAAAGTAATAAAGGTAAAACCAGAAATAAGGCAGAAGACAAGCCAGCAGTGGAGAATGAAGGATCAAAAAACAAAACAAAACAACCCAAGGGAAAAAGGAGGTGGAGCATAATACAAAATTAAGTAGCAAGAAGCAAAGAAAAAACACCAAAACAGAATGTTTTTGGAAAACATAAAAGGCATCGGCAAACTCTGCAAATCAATTTTTTTTTGCAAATCAATTTTTAAACTTTAGATGAAATGAATGATTTTATGAGAAAATATAATTTACTAAAATTGACTTTAATACAAATAGTATATCTAAACATTGCAAATTCAAAAACAAAACAAAACAAAAGAGATGTTGGTGTGTTTGTGTAGAAAAGTTGGAAGTGTCAACAGACACACTCATAATCCCAGCACTGTGCAGGAGAGGGGATAGGGCTGCTGGTGGGGGTGTGTGTGTGTGCATGTGTGTGTGTGTGTGCGCGCGCGTCTTGGTCCAGATTCAGTGCGATGTACACCCATTTCTCAAGAGAATCAGGCAGAAATGTCAGGGGAAGGATATTTGCCATTCTCCTCTGGCCTCTGCGTGTGTGCACACATAGCACACACACTGAAAACAAACAAAGAAAAATGAAAATACACATTCGGAAACCCAATAGTCTCACTAAAAGTGTAGCTACACGCTTCATAAAAAAAAAAAAAAAAATAGTAAGAAAGAAACACCTAAATTCTTTTCAGAGGCACCTGCAGCATCAACATTTGAACCTGATAAAGGCTATACACAAAGAATCCTAAGTTAAGCAATTCCTAATAAAAATGTGTAAAAACAGAACCCAACAGAGCTTGTTAAAAAAAGGAAAGAAAAAAACTGAACAGAGTCTGTTACTTTAACTCTGGGTGGTTCAGGAAGATTGATCACAAATTTGAGACCAGCCTGGGCTACAATAAGACACTACCTCAAATCTAAGAATGCAAGGATAGTTCAACAGAAACCCACCCACTAATCAACAAATTAATAATTTGAAGGAGAAAAATACTTTTTATCTCTACAGCTATTGATAAAGCTTTCCAAACAGTGGCCCATGATAAAAGTACCCAGCAAAGCAGGAATTCCCTACCATGAGAAGCATGCCTTAATTCAAACAGTATTAAGTACATTTCAAGGTTTTAATTGTTTTGATAAGTTCTACTTGAAAACAAAAAAGTTAACATGTAAGAGTTTATCTAATAAAGCAACAGTTTTCTTTAACCCCACTAGCTTCCAAAACAACTGACACAGAGACTATGATTTATTTTACAAGCTTAAAGCACTGGGGTTGGGCAGATTTCAACCCTCTAAGTTATTTAGCTGTCTCTCAGGTACACAACCTGTTACTTGCCAATAAGCTGTCCTTTCTGGGCTGGATCTGCTCCACCAGGCTGCGTCCTCCCAGTCCGCCTTCTGTCCTTCCCTCTCTCTCCCCCTGCCTTGTGGCCTCCAGACGCCAGCCCTGGGAACCTCAAACTCTGTCTCCCTCTCTTCTGCCAAATCCCAACAAGCCTCAGCAATCAACTCTAAATTAGGTAGAGCAAGATTTACACAAGGACGGGTGCACATGAGAACGTGCTCTTCTGGGCAGTAACCACAGTTTGGGGGCTGGTAATTAGCATTAGAGCACATAGCACCAAACCAACCCCCAACATTAACATTCTGAAATTCTAAATCCAAGTTTCAACTTCCTATGAACCGTGTGAGTTGCTGAACATTTTTTGAATGTAGTGCTAATTTTATCATCAAATCAAATAAACACAGTTATGAAGGTATAACCGGGTGTAAGGTCTCCTTTAAGTAGGATGACGCTGTGGTCTGATGACATGGACACTCTTGCTTTACCCCCATTTTCTTGATATTTCAAAAAAGGCCACTTTGGGGACATCTTACTTAGGGTGACATTGTTGTGATACTTGGGAAGGGAAAGGTTTATTTGGCTCACATGTCCCCAGTCACAGTCCACTGAAAGAAGCCAAGGCAGGAACCTGGAGGCAGAAACTAAAGCAAAAGCCACGGAAGACTGCAGGTTACTGGCTTGCTCCTTGTGGCCTTCTCAGCCTGCTTTCTTATCTAACTTAGGCCCTCCCACTCCACCTCAAGGGTGAAATCAAGAAAATGCCTACAGACTTGCCTACAGGGCAATCTAGGGAGACATTTTAGCAACTGCAATTTATCTTCCCAGATAATGCTTGCTTGTGTCACGCTGACATAAACAATCAGCCAAGATGGGGCAATATTATTTACAGCTACTCAGGAGTGGTTCTCAGAAATAACTATTTGAGGAAATAAAAATACAAAATCCTAGAATCCCAGATTTAAATGCCATGTATTATTATTTCTCTTATATATACACACAATTATCTATATGTTAGTTGTTTCATTATAAGAAACATACACATATACTCCCATGCTCCCTACACTGTAACCTATGTCACTGTAAATAACCGAGTCCACATTTACTGTCTTGTTTTTGAGATGGGCTGGTACAAAATGCAGGACCTTCTCGCTTCAGCCTCTTGACTGCTGGCTTTAAAGGCATGAGCGAGCACATTTCTCAACATAGCCCTACATGTCCTGGGACTTACCATGTACACCAGGCTGGCCTCAAACTCACAGAAATCTACCTGCCTCTGCTTCTCTAGTGCTGGGATTAAAGGTGTGTGCCACCACATCCAGCTGATTAATGACTTTTAAAAAGTTGAATCCACATTTAAGTATTAATCGTAACCGAGAAAGACGTAAATGTTCTCAAAGCTATCGCCTAACTGTGCTAAATATGGAAACAGAATCTTCACGGAAATAAAAACAAGTAAACCATATGGACGTAGGCCTACAATATCTGAATTTTCACAGATATTAAGTAGACTCATTATTAGTTGCAATAACCCAAAAGGATTCTTCATTAGATTTACACCAAATCCACCAAATATATATAGCTCTTTAAATTAGCCCTGATGTTGAGGAACACTGCAAAGGAACCATCAGGGGGCTGGAAATATAGCTCAGTGACAGGAAAAATGCTTGCCTAGCATGTCCAAGGCCTGGGGTTGCATCCCGGCACTGCAAGCGAACAAACAAACAAATGGAGCTAAGAAACATTTTCCCATCATCCCCTAAGTATGTTTTTCTTCAATGTCCACTGTGCAAGACACCCTCAATCCATGCCCCCCTAGCAACAAATGAAGACAGCAAGCAGGTCTTTGCAATGTGAAAGTAGCCGACTGGCAGTCTGGTCAGCTTAAGATCGCTTTAACAGTTCACTGAGATTCTAAATTAGACTTTGAAATTAACTACAAATTTCTGCAGTTCCTCTCTGGCAACTCACTAAGTGAAAATTTGTTCCCCACCCCCCCCCCAGTGGTGGTTTTACACTGTGCTCTTCAGAAAAAGTGAGAATTAGCCGGGCAGTAGTGGCACATGCCTTTAATCCCAGCACTCGGGAGGCAGAGGCAGGCGGATCGCTTAGAGTTCGAGGACAGCCTGGTCTACAAAGCGAGTCCAGGAGAGCCAAGGCTACACAGAGAAACCCTGTCTCAAAAAATAAAAAATAAATAAAAAATAAAAAAAGAAAGAAAAAGTGAGAATTAATCTGGGTCCACAGCTACAGAGAAAAAGAAACATCACTCGTTAACTGGGACAGAAAACCAAACAGAAGTAACATTGGCTGCAAACATGTCCGCATCCTTCCTCAACTGTTTCCCTGTAGGGAAGATGCAGGGGGCTTTGCTGGGGAAAAATGCACTGATGTGCCGCCACACACACATATACAACCTCCAGCTACCAAGCTGAAGGAACATCCAATGGACCCATTCTTGTGAATATTCATGCATAGTGCCATCTAAAGCAACAACAGAAAAGTAGACTTATGGAATAATACTGAGAACATAGTGTTGCCACAAAAGCAGTGTATAGCATCCAGGAGATAAAGTCAAGCTAGGCTTTAATCTGCAGTTAGGAGATTAACAGCCGGTGACGTGAAACATCTGCAATAAGCCAAATGCCTTTTTAAATGTCTGCCACATCCTCAAAACTGCCAACTGTCCATCTCTTAAACAGGAACTCTGATGACACTTGCCGTTACTAATTCTGTTAACTCCAGAGTCTCACATGGGTATAGATGACACTATCATAATGAGGGACAAAAACCGAAGGGAGGTGGGGCAGGGCGACATGTAGGGTGATGACAGAGCACGGAATGTCACACCGGTAGTACCTGAAACATCTAAAACTGATACAAAACCTTAGTCTTCCCATTGTAACTCAAAGAGAAACAGGTCTGGTTTGGAGTTTCAAATACTTACGTACTTACAGCTACTATATAGCACTGTGATGCTCTACATGGTCTTCCCCCTCTGAGCTTTCCAGGATCCAATGTCACTGGAAACCTCCCAGTCCACATAGTACGAAGGACACTTGACCTGGCTAAAAGTCTTGAGGTATTTACTCATTATGACTAGGGACCCACACTGAAATCCTGCAAAGCTCAATCCGTCTGTCCCTACACTTCCATGGTAAGGAGTTGACAGCTTTGATGAATGTGTGGAAAATCATCTCACAGCCATTTCCAGCATCCATAGGTCTAAGTATTTTACAAGCATAAACTCAGTGATCACTAATCATGAGACACACTGTTACAGCAGAAGAAACCAAAGCATCAAAAGTAACCCGTTTCAGCTACCTGAGTAGGATGCAGTGACTCTATGCAAACTGAGTGTCAACGATGGAAAACAAAGGTCTTCCTACATGGCCTGTCACTGACAGGGCAGCAACAGCCAAAAAGATGTTTCTTCCTAGATAAGTGCCTCAAGATTTGACCTAGTTTCCTCAAAGCATTGTGCCTCTTGACCAAAAGCAATGTCCACAGCTGGCTCAGGGAAGCACTTTCTGACCATGCATTAACATCGTCGTCTCCCAAGGTGAGGTACTGTGCCACTAAATTTCACACGAATTTGATGAATCTTGTGTGATTCACAGACAAGAATTAGTCCCTGGCACCTGAATGCCCCTTGTCCCTTTTAAAGAGGAAACGGTACCCGTAACTTCCAGCCATGGTTTCAAGCTGCATATACAAGAGAAATTTAGGACCTAGCAGTGACAAATGCCCTTAGAGGTCTCCAAGGATAAGTCTTTTCTTCTATACCTTGGCAGACCATGCTACCATGCACTGTATCAAAGTGACCCTGAGCATTTCCTGGAGATGAAAACATAATAGTTAATAGAATTAGTAATCAAACGAATGAAGTTAAAAAAAAAAAAAAAAAAAAAAAAAAAAAAAAGCCAAGGCTCATTGGGTGTGTATTCAGAAACAGTTGTCCAGACTGAATTTTTACAGAAGTAAAATTAACTGATGCAGCAGTTAAGTTACCACTAGTCCTTCCTGATAATTAAAATCTGTTCTTGGTACAGACCTTTCACTTTCAAGTGGGAAAAAAAAGAAAATGAGGCACACACGTAATTTCTGCTGCTGTCATAAACAGCTGAATCATTCGCATAATCAACAGCCGAGGAGAATTCTTCCACGAGCTCTCACGCAGGTTAAGATTTTTGAAAGCTCAGAAGGTAAAGTCTTCCAGCACGGAAGAATCATAGGAAATCACAGGACTTCCAAAAGATACTGACTTTAAACAGAAGCAATGGGACAGTTCAGCAAATGGGAGGCAACCTATACAAATTGCTCTCGCAAAGGAAAAACACACCACCTAAGAAATATTTCAAGGCCATTGGGCCGAGGTCAGCGGGCAAGTGCCCGGGATAGGGGGAGCCCACCTCGCGCTCCCCATAAACCGCCAGCAGATGCCAAGCTCCCAGGCTGAATTTCAGGACCTCATCGTCCTAGCTTACCCTTTTTTTTTTTTTTTTTTTTTAAGACCCTGACCAGGGGAAATCAAAGAATCGGATCCTCCAGGAGGGGTGGCGCTCCTCCGGGGCGGGGCGGGGGGGAGCAGCTCCGCGCGGGACCATGACACCAGCACCGGACCACGGGCGACGCGAGGGGCGTGGGGGACACATAAGGCGCGTAGGCGTTCTGGGTGCCTGAGGATTGAGAGCTAGGGGTTTTCTGGGAGCTGGTGAGGGGTGCCCAAAGTCTGGGGGTCCCCGAAAGGTTCTGGGACTTGCAGCGTGTGCAGACTGGAAACCCTCCCAGGCACAGCCCAAAGGATGTGACGAACCCCTGGGGGCTGCGGGACCCTAGACGCAGCGTGGGTCACCTGGATGTGCTCCGAAGGCCACTGGGAACCCAGGAACCCTGGAACCCTAAGCAGTTGCGCGGGGTACTCTGCGGTGGCAGCCAGCTGGGCAGGGGATCGGGCACCAAAACCTCTAAGGGCAAGACCTCTGGCACTCACCCGAACAACCCTCGGAGGAAGGAGTGGGAAGCCTTCACACGCTTCTCGGCCTCCGCCATAAGCTGGACCGCTTCTCGCTCTTTCCCAGCGTTGTCCATGTCGCCGCCAAAGCCTCCTCTGCCAACTAGCAACGCTACCCGGGCGACTTTAGCACTCCCTCTAGCAGGTGCTGACACGCAGGCGCGGCGCGCGTGGCCTGTCGGGATCTGCAGTCCTCTACTCCACCTTAGTGGTTGCTGTGTCAGAGGCCACAACTACAATTCCCAGATGGCTGCTGGGCAGGGCCGGGCAGAAACCTGGAGGTCGTCGCCGCAGCCCCTATCCCGGCCTCTGCCAGTCCCCCCAGCCCGGGAGGAGGGAGAAGGGGCGTGGCCCTTAGGAGGGGTCTTTTGCCAAGGTGGACTCCAAGGTTTTGAGGAAAGCAGAATTAAAATATGACCCATGGCTTTTAGAGGAGATAACCTAAAATACGCAGCATCAGGATCATTGGCCATGACTGAGACGTGGCGATGGATAGACGGATACCAGGATATGTTAAATTAAAAAAAAAAAAAAAAAAAAAAAGAAAGGAAAGATACAGAGGGAGGAAAGAAGGGAGGGAGGGAGAGAGAGATGCAGCAGCATTTAAACCTTGTGGTTTCTCACCTCTCAACTCCCCCAGAAAAAGAGCAACAGCTGGCCGAAAGAGCTATTTTTATTTTCTGAGAGCAAGACGTTTAAAATGTATCATCTTCTCCAATATAAATTCAGAGCTGTTTTTAAGAGTCCCCAAACTGCAACTGTCTGTTTAGTCCTCTTGCTTACAAATGAATTGCATGTCATTCATATAGGCATAATCCACTCTTTTTATTGACCAAATTCTATTAAATGGCTATGAGCCAGGGAACTCTCTTATCCTTTACATAATGTTGGCCACAGTAGGTGGATCTTCACAAAATTCCTGTCTGCCAGGAAGACTTCTAATCTACTTAATATCCATAGAGAGATGCAATCTAGTGCCAATGACTTCTAGGCCTGTCCCAGAGGGAGTTCTTTCTTTCTTTCTTTCTCTTTCTTTCTTTTTTTTAAATACAATGTCTAGACCATTTATGCTTGGCAGTGCTAACTCAGAGGTGGCGCAGCAAATAGAATCATTGCCAAACGAGAGTTTCTGATGATTTAAAACTGCTCATGAGTGCACTGTGGGAACTTGCAAGCAGAGCAGATAGAAGACAATGAAGTCTGTCCTCAGAGAACAAAACAAGAGGCTTCAGACTCCTGGAAACAAGTTACTAAAGCTGATGTCACAGTGTAACCAGATACAACCCCGGCAATACAGGACATAGGGGATTACCAGCTCCTGGTGTACAGTTTTATTTACAAGCCCTGTGCACGTGATTCTCATTTGGACAAAACTGATTTGTATGTTTGGAGCAGGAGGGTAGATGGAGCCAGGAAATTGGAGGTGGCAGTAGATGTTGGATTGAAGAGAGAAAAACAGCAAAAAGTGGACAACCTTGGCATTTGTAGAGGAGGCGGTTGGGCATTTGGTGGAGTGAGCCAACTCACAACTCATGTGTAGCAGCAGCATGTGGATCAGAGCAATTCCCAAACCTGGCTCGAAAGAACAGCTTTGCAGGATAGTCAAGAAATATCGATTCCTCTGCCATTAGTCTCTGGTGTCCAGATCTCCACTCTACCCTATTGTAGGGCTCAGCATTCTAAATTCTGTAGTTTTAGCTGAAAGGGACCCAGAATAGATTCTCCCAAAGCACACTGCAAAGACCAGACATTTCACACGTCAGCTTTGATGGATACTTGTGGCAGGGTTTTTGATCCCACTGTGAACCCTGAGACTGTGAACTGTAAGAAGTGTATCTTGTTTGGTATGGTTCAGCCCTAACACACACCTTAATCCAAGAGCTTTCTAACAGGTGATTATGGTGTGGCTCAGCCAGCCCTAGCATACACACATTTTAATCCAAGAGCTTTCTGTACGCAGGATATAATAAATTTAACACTAGGTCAAAGGGTGGAGCAAGTAACCAGATGACAGATTAAGTAGAAAGGAAAGACTTTGAGAGAAGAGTAAGTAAGAAGACCAAGCTCTTTGGCTTTTATCTTTTGGCTATTTCCTCCTGGGCTATTGGGTGAGTAGCAGGCCTTTTCCTCCTGTACCCTCAGCTGAGCTACCAAGCGTTTGGCTATCGGTTTTGACTTTTTCCTCTGGGACATGAACTTAGTAGGAACGTCAGCTGGGTGCTTTCTCCACCTCTCTGAGCTAGCAGGTTTTCACCCCAGCATCTGGCTCCTAAGTCTTCATTGGTAAAATGGAACGATTTGGGATTTCCTTTTCTTTTTTAAACAACAGATACTGACTCAAGCTGTGGCACCTACATCTCAGTGGCTCGGGGCACATCCTATTCAATGAACATTAAGGATACATGGACACTCAGGCTGAGTCAATACAGAGAAGAATAAACTAGAAGGTTAAAGGCCCACCATCCATATTAAATGGTCCACAGAGGCAGGACTGAACCCACTGCAAATCCTCATTATTAACAGAGTAGGGGGTCAGAGAATGACCAATGTGAGTAGAGGATGTGGTTGTCTGCATGTTGCCAGAGTTCCAGGTAGACTGGGGCCACCTTTTAGAATCAAGCCTCAAAAGTAATAAATGGTATTACACTCTTTTACACTGAAGCAAATAGTAAAGCTAGCCTACAAGCATCTGAGTTAGATGTTATTTCTTGATGGGAGGGACTCAATCTTATTTATTTGTTTTTTTTTTTTCAAGCTAAGGTCTCTCAGTGTAGTCTTGGGTGTCCTAGAAATTGCTACATAGGCCAGGCTGGCCTCAAACTTCTGCCTTCCAGGTGCTAGGATTAAAGATGTATGCTATCATGCCCAGTTTGGTACTCAACTTTTTTCTTTTTTTCAGAGAGTTTCAACCACCACAGGCAAGTTAGAGGAAGTCACCCTACAGCCTGATCCACCCTGGTAGTGCTGACCATGTTGTGTGTCTGGATACCCGAGGTGGACAAACAGATCTGCCTCTAGTATCCTTTTCTACCCTAAGGGGTCAGCTGGGGACTTCAGCTCTCTCTTCCACAACATCCGTCTTAGTTTCTCTTCTGCTTTGATAAAATACTCTGGCAAAAGCAACTTAAGGCAGAAAAGAATCCTGACTTACAATTCAAGGTTGCAATGTATCACAGCGGGAAAGTTAAGGTGGAGGAGCTCCAACAGCTGGTCCCAGTATCTACAATCAGAAAAGAGACACTAAGTGCTATGCTGCTATGAATGCTTCTTCTTCTCCCTCTTCCTCTGTTTCTCATATTGTTCAGTATCCTGTCTGGGGAATGGTGCCATCTACAGTGGGTGAGCCTCCCATTTTAATCGGCACAATGAATATAAGCCCCCTGAGGCCACAACACTCCTAAAACGCTGTGCTTTGCTTTAGCAGGCAGCGACAAAAGGAGTGCATTAGAAGGCCTTTTGTCTATATCACTAAAGCAATGCAGTTGTAACTAGAAATTAATTAGCAATGTCTCTTATTAATTTTCAAAAGCCATTGAAAGCGACATAAGTTTGTGGGAATGGTGAATTTGTGTGGCGGGGATGGGGGGAGTGTGTGTGCGTGTGTGTGTGTGTGTGTGTGTGTGTGTGTGTGTGTGTGTGTGTGTGTGTGTTGGGGAGATGTAACATTTCATACTAAGTCACACATGCTATAAATATCCATCAAGATAACTTTAAAGATATAATTTAACAGTTTCCTTAATAAATAACTCTATCAAGCTGGGTGTGACGGCATGCATCTTTAATCCCAGTACTCGGGAGGCAGAGACAAGCAAATCTCCATGAATTCCAGGGTAGCCTGATCTACATAGTGATACTTTGTCTCAAAAGAAAGAAAAGAAAATGTTCTATAAAACCAAGAGCCACAAACTAAGAAAGATAAAATTAAATATTAGTAATTGTCTTTAGTTGGTATAAAAATTGATCCAAGTTTTGAAATTAATTTGGTGAGGTTTTTTGTTGTTTTTTTTTTTGTTTTGTTTTTTAAGACAAGGTGTTGTGTAGTTCAGACTGACTTACTATGTAGCCCAGGGTGACCATGAACTTCTGCTCCTCTTGCCTCTCTCTATTTCCCCCATGCTGGTGGTGCACACCACCATACACTGTACAACTTTTATGCTATGTTAAGGATCAAGCCTGGGGCTTCACGAATGCTTGGAAACACCCTAGCAACTGAGCTATGCCCCCAGCCCTACTTACTGTTTTTAATGTGGCAAGTGAGTAAACAGCAAAGATGACAAGTTAATGGGGTGGGGAGGAGGCTCTGCAATTAAGAGAGCACTTACTACCCTTGCAGAAAACCTGGGTGCAGTTCCCAATACCCACATGCCAGCTGTAACTCCAGTTCCAGAGGGTGTGGTGCCCTCTTGTGACATCTTTCAATACTGCATACATGTAATATACTTTAATACATGAAGGCAAAACATTTAAAGAGATAAAATAAAAAATGAATTCATTTAAAAGTGTTATATGCTAAGATCTTTCTCATCCTTGCTTAAAATAAGATGTCTGACGATGATGGTTCTGAACTACAGTTATAATTGCTGAGTTGAAAGGCTTTACTTTCTCTAAGCCCTTTGACTTTCTGAAATGGTATACAATTTAATGTTACAAAAATAAATTTGGGGGTGGGGGGTGGTGGCTCATGCCTTTAATCCCAGCATTCGGGAGGCAGAGGCTGGTGGATCACTGTGAGTTTGAGGCCATCCTGGTCTACAAAGTGAGTTCAGGACAGCCAAGGCTACACAGAGAGACCCTGTCTTGAAAAACAAAAACAAAAATTTGGAAAAAAGACTGCTCTCTCTCTCTCTCTCTCTCTCTCTCTCTCTCTCTCTCTCTCTCTCTCTCTCTCTCTCTGTGTGTGTGTGTGTGTGTGTGTGTGTGTGTGTGTGTGTGTATACGTGTGTATGTGCATTCAGAGGCCAAAGGTTGACACCGGCTGGGTTTTCTCCATCTTGTTTTTTGAGACAAGGTCTCTTACTGAACTAGAACTCACTAGACTATAGGCTGGCCAGCCAGTGATCACGTGAGATCTACCTGTCCTGTCCCTCCCCTGCTCTCTCTTCCTAGCACCAAGGTAACAGATATACGTCTTTGTGCCTGCCTTTGCTATGGGTGCTGCAGGTCCAAACTAATGCCCACGCTCGTACCACAGAGGCCCCCCGCAGCCCCCTTTCACTTTTACCATATGAATTCCCATCTAAACTTAAAAACACATAGACATCATCAAGGCGCAAGTTTGCAGTTTCTATTTTTTTGTGTTAAGGCTTGAAAGCATCAGCTAAGAGGGAGCATTTTCAATGCAATGCACACAGGAGACATGACTGTAATTGTTAACTGCCGACAGTTGAGCACTTTAGAGTTACATAACTCTTTCCCACGAAGCGTAGTTGAGCTATCTGAAATTCGGCTCTTATGGAATTATTCACATCTGTCTTGAAAATGAAGGAAACAGTTCTGATCTGGAACGTCCTGCTCCCAGTTGCTAGCAGCTGTTCACGATCAGTGGGGAAGAGCTGAGTTCTCTTCCACTTGCTTTGCACTGCAGTGACTGGCTTTGAAGATGCAGCCAATCCTTATTACTCCTGGATTCCATGGCCGTAAAGCCACGTACTTGTTAACACTTGTGATGTATTGCAGCCATTGTGAGCACATCCAGAATGGTTAAAAAAAAAAACGTGAATAGACTGACATGCATGTTCCAGCTAGGGTTGACTGCAGCAGCCTGGGACTTCTGGGTCCAGCTCTGTCAATAAGCCTCCCTTTTACAGCCATAACTTTTCATTTTACTCATTTTTATGTTGTGAGATTTCATAGATCTCCAACCTGAAAAGACAGGTTGCTGACCTTCAGCTTTCATAACTACATGAGCCAATCTTGCATGATAAATCTCTCCATATTTGTACATAAATATGCATATACATGTATTTATGTTCCTACTTTTTCTATGTCTCCCAGTTCATCTACTCTCGCCTAGTCTTTCTCCGGGGCTGCATGGATTCCATCAATGAGGTACCTGTGGCTTCTGCTTGAATTCAGCCAACCAATCTTAAGATAGAGGTCATAGGGTGAGTGACAATACAGCATTTATTTCCCAGTTCTTTTACAAAGTGGCCATTTGACACTCCTCGACTCTTCCTGGATTGTTCCATTCTCCTCATTGTTCTTGTTTAGGAGTGCTGACATGTGTGGTGCTACCCACAAAAGACTTCTTTGTCCCCTGGTTCCTCTGCATTTTCACCATTGTGTAGACATTATGTTTAGGTCAATCTTCTTGCATTTTCTTTCTTCCTTCCTTCCTTCCTTCTTTCCTTCTTTTCTTTCTTTCTTTCTTTCTTTCTTTCTTTCTTTCCTAAGTCAAGGCTTGTCTGTGTAACAAAGGCTGCCCTGGAACTCACTCTGTAGACCAGGTTGGCCTTGAACTCAGAGATCTGTGTGCCTCTGCCTCTGCTCACTGTGAAGACCCACACTGACATGTTCCAAATTCATTATATCAGGTCAGTATGACCCTGAGCCCCAAATCAGAAGAGGACAACATGGAAAGGGAGAAGAAGCCTAGGGCAGTCCTGTCTATAACTATAGATACAGACTATGAACCGAGTGAGCATTAGTAAGCATACCAGGCAGAAAATCCAGATGGAGTGAGGGCATCAATAAAAATGCCAAAGTTTAAAATGTTTGAAAGAACATGGAGAAGAGTAGCATTATTAAAGTGTTTAAGTAGCGTTCTGACCTTGACCTCCTAAGGAAGACACCAAAAATGCAAACCAGAAAAGAGAAAATCAATACACTCATTCCATTAAGGTTAAGAACCTTCCTCCTCCATCGTACCATAAATAAAGCGAAAAGGCAAGCCACAAGGCAGAAAAAGATATTTGCAACCTGTATACCCAAATCAAAGTAAAGAAAAGAATTATGAAGGGTGAGGAGGTCTTCCAAATCAATGGACACAAACAGCCAAATAGCGAGAGGGCCAGAGGCCTTGAATTTTCAGATTTAGAGAATTTCAGAGCATGCTTGGCCTTCTTTAGAGTGGACGCTTTTCTGGTTGATGAGCTTGTCAAGTGCTCATGGAAAAGCAGGAAGGTGGCCACATGCTTTTCCTTTTCTTTCAGTGGGGACTACTGTGCACCGGACAACACATGACTGCAAGCTGTGCTCCTTAGAGTGCTACAGAACCTTAGAATTTACTTTTTCTACCTGTATTTTTATTTTTAAGTTTTGTTTTTTGAGACAAAGTCTCACAGTGAAGCCAAGCTAGCCTTTTACCCTGACTCCTGCCTCAGCCTTCTGAATGCTGTGATTACAGACATGTGCCACCTCACCTGGTAAAAAAAAAGTTTTAGTTAATCATATATTTTTTTTTGAGACAGGGTTTCTTTGTGTAGCCTTGGTCATCCTGGACTCACTTTGTAGACCAGGCTGGCCTCGAACTCACAGCGATCCGCTTGCTTCTGCCTCCCGAGTGCTGGGATTAAAGGCATGCGCCACCACGCCCAGCTCTGTTAATCATAATTTTAATTGTACATATTTAATGCACATAGTGTGAGAATTCAATGTGTGTGTGTGTGTGTGTTTGTAATGATCAACTCAGGGAAATTAATTTCCATCTCCTTATCATTGTGTTAAATTCCTCTCAGAGTTATTTATAAAATGACAATAAGCTATTGTGACTACAGATCCCACTGTGCTAACAATTTACTATTTCTAACTCCTGGTCTTCTATCCCATTTCTCACTTTACCCTCATTACTATTCCACATTCAGCTGTGTGTGTGTGTGTGTGTGTGTGTGTGTGTGTGAGACGCATGCATCTGCACTTGTGTATGGGGTGCGTTTGCCTGTATCTGCATGTGTGGAAGCCAGAGGTCAGCATATCTTCTTTCGTTCTTCATCTTTCACTGATTCTGGACACTGCTGTTTTACTAATACTAATGGGGCAGAGTGCCTGCATCTGCCTGTCTCCTCCACCTGACAAACATTAGAATTGCGTGTATGTGCCAGCATGACCAGCTTTACTTGGGCAATGAGGATCCAACTCAGAATCTGATGCTTGTACAGCAAACACTGTAGCCACTAAGCCATCTCTCCAGCCCCAATTGTTTAAATTTTAATGAAGGGTCAATGCGTGAGGATGAACACAAGGCATTTGCTCTTCTACAGTTGGCTTTGGTGTGCTGTCCTCTATGGTTTTCATGAAGATGGGTATTATTTTATTAACATTTTTGTTATTTTTAATTATGTGCAGGTGTGTGTGTGTGTGTGTGTGTGTCTGCATGTGGGTATATGTGCAAGAATGCAGGTTCTCCAGGAGGCCAGAGGCATCAGATCCCGCGGAGTTGGAGGTACAGGTTGCTGTGAACCGCCTGGTGCGGGTTCTGGGAGCCGAAGTTGGGTGCTCTGGAGGAACAACAAGTGCTCTTAACTGCGAAGCCATTGCTCCGAGCCTGAACACCAGGCCTGTGTAAAGACAGGTCCTTATTCCACTTTTCACGCTGGCCTTGTACTTATGACACTCCTACTCTCAGAGCCCAATAGCACTAGAGTTATAGGCATGCCCCACTACACCTGGCGGCAGGATATTGTGCTTTTTAATGGGTAAATAATATCAATATTTATGTATGTGTGTGTATGTATGTATGTATGTATGTATGTATGTATGTATGTATGTATGATATTCTCTGCATGTACCTGTGTTCCTGTGTGTTCACATGGAGGTCAGAGGAAAACCTCAAGAGCTGGCCCTCATCCTTCACCTTGTTTGAAACACAGTCCCTTGTTTTTCCCACTGCCTGGGCCAAGCTGGCTGGTCCATGAGTCTCTGTGATTCTCCTGTTTCTGCATCCCATCTTCGAGCAGGGATGCAGTGGGATCACAGGTGTTCGTGCTACTGTCTGGTATTTACATGGGTTCTGGCGATCAGAACTCAGGTCCTTAGACTTGAGTGGCAAGTGCTTTCCCCGTTGGGCCACCTCTCTTTTCATGTACTAGGTTCTCTCTACTCACACCCAGGCTCACATGTTGAATGTTTGCCCCCCCCCCCACTCTCCACCCCCCAACTAGAAGCACGACTTTGGAAGGTTTTGGAAACTTCCAGTCAGGCCTTGATGGAGGAAGTAGGTCACTGGAGGCATGCCTTTGAAGGTAACACTTGGTTCCCAGACTCACCTCTCTGCTTCCTGTCTATTAAAAGGTGAAGAAGCCCCTCTGATATTCACCCTCATCCTCCCTGCTACAGTGCTCTGTCCAGACTCACCAAGTCACGTCACCGTGGATCAAATTCTCTGAAGTTCTGAACCAAAACAAATTTTTCCTCTTTATGTTATCCATGGATGGTATCTTAGGTCCCTGCAACAAAGTCTAATTAGCACATCAGTTCATTCGCAGCTGGGCTCCTGTGCTAACGCTGCACATCTGGGCTCCAGCAGATGATGCTATGCTACACATGAGCATGGGCGTGTCCCTGTGTGCTGATTTAATGCTGTACTACACATGAGCATGGGCGTGTCCCCATGTGCTGATTTAATGCTGTACTACACATGAGCATGGGCGTGTCCCCGTGTGCTGATTTAATGCTGTACTACACATGAGCATGGGCGTGTCCCCGTGTGCTGATTTTATGCTGTACTACACATGAGCATGGGCGTGTCCCCATGTGCTGATTTAATGCTGTACTACACATGAGCATGGGCGTGTCCCCGTGTGCTGATTTTATGCTGTACTACACATGAGCATGGGCGTGTCCCCGTGTGCTGATTTAATGCTGTACTACACATGAGCATGGGCGTGTCCCCATGTGCTGATTTCATTTTCTTAGATGGGATAGCGGAGAGGGGGTCATTCCCTAGGTCTATTTTCCTGAACCCTCCATACTGTGTTCCACAAGGGCGTTACCTTCCCATCAGGGGAATGCTGAGTTTTCTTTGCGGCACCTGTGCTCCATTCATTATTTGATTCATTTACCTGTATTTTGGTGCCTGTTATCAAACTTCCCTCCACTGCTCTACCCTCTGTCCCTTCCCAGTCCCCTGTGGCCTTGC
Source organism: Acomys russatus (assembly GCF_903995435.1). Classification (NCBI taxonomy): domain Eukaryota; kingdom Metazoa; phylum Chordata; class Mammalia; order Rodentia; family Muridae; genus Acomys; species Acomys russatus. The sequence goes on from NW_026131555.1 coordinate 71,859, forward strand.
TCTGCCCCTTTTGTGAGTGTACGGTCTTTGTGTCCTCCTGCAAGGTTTATTTCACTTAACAAAATTTCTTCTGAAATTTTAAATTTTTATATTTATTTACATATTTTTGCTTTTTGTAATTTCTTTCTTTCTTTCTTTTTTCTTTTTTCTTTTTTTTTTTGAGACAGGGTTTCTCCGTGTGGCTATGGCTGTCCTGGAATTAGATCAGCCTGGCCTCCAGTCCAGCTTAGAGAGATTTGCTTGCCTCTGCCTCCCAAGTTCTGAGGTTGATTAAAGGTGTGCATCACTACACTTTGACTGGTTTGTATTTTTATTTTTATTGCTTTCAGAAAATTATGAGAAGCCAGGCGTGGTAGTGCACACCTGTAATCCCAGCACCTAGGGAGGCAGAGGCAGGTGGATCGCTGTGAGTTTGAGAACAGCCCAGTCTACAAAGAGAGTCCCAGACAGGGAAGGCTACACAGAGAAGCCCCGTCTTGAAAAGCCAAGAAAAAAATTATGAGAGGCCAGGGGACAACATATGGGGATAGCTCTTTTCTTCCATCTTGTGGGTCTTAGGGCTTAAACTCAGATCTTCAGTTTGACAGCAGATGCCCTGCTCTCTGAGTTTAATGTAGGGGTTTCTTTCTTTTGTTCCCTTTTTTGTGTACTAGAGATTGAGCCTAGGGCTTCACATACGCTAGGCAAGTGCTCTAACACTGAACTGTACCCTCAGCCTGGCTTTCTGAACTTTAAATATTCCCAACACAGAGAAATGAAATTTGCAGTTGCATTAGTCAGGATTCTTTAGACTCTAGAGTCTAGAGTAATAGAATTAATAGAATGACTCTTTTTTTTCTCTTTATATAGAGGTGATTTATTAGAGTGACTTAAGGCTGTGGTCCAGCTAAGCCAACAATGGCTGGCTGTGAACAGAAAGTCCAAGAATCTAGAAGTTGGCCAGCGCACAAGGGCTGGATGTCTCCGCTGGCCCTCAATAGACACCAGAATCCTGTAGAGGCAGGCTCTAGTGCCAGTGAGGGAGTGGACTGCTGGTGAGGAAAGAGAAGCAAAGAACAAAAGCTTCCTCCTTTCAGGTCCATACATAGGTTTCCAACAGAAGGTGTGACCCAGATTAAAAGCATGTCTTCTGAGCCGGGTGCCGGGACACCCACCCTCTAGTCCCAGAACTCGGAGAGGCAGAGGCAGGCAGACCTCTGCGAGTTCAAGGCCAGCGTGGTCTACAAAGCGAGTTCAGGACAGCCAAGGCTACATGGAAAAACCCTGTCTCAAACAAACCAACAAACAAAAAGTATGTCTTTCTTCCTCAAGGTCTGGATGAGAAGTGGATCCTTCTATTTCAAATTAAGTAAAAATTTCTCACCGGTATGCCCTTCATTTTAGGATTTTAGTTAACTCCACATGTAGTCAACTTGACAGGCAAGAATAGCCATCACAGAGGTCATGTCAATTGCTCTGCTTTGATCGGTACACATTATACACATTACCAAAAATTCATATAAGACCCCAAACATATATAATTATGTCAATTAAAATTTTCAAAAGTAAAAGGTAAAAAAAAAAGGGGGGGGAAAGGGGGAAAACGCTGTTTTTTTTAGATTGAGAAGTCTGCTTAGGAGCTAATAAATTATTTTTAATATGGAAAACACATGAAGAAAAAAAAAGGTTTAAGTTTGGGTGAGGAGGACAGGCTGCCACCAGCTCCTCCCCCCAGTGTCCTTATCCTGAGGAAGCACTGAGGAACTGAGATAATGCCCTTTCTTGGCCTTGTGACTTCTCAGGTTTCTTAGTCTGGAGGAAAAAAATGTACAGGGCCTTTTGAGGCAATGCCAACTTGAGCCATCTGTAGCACCACTGTGTCCCTCTGTTATTTTGTGTGCCTCCTGCAGGCCTGCTTCTCAGCACCACAGGACATTTCCAGCCAAGGTCAGCCATATCCATCTATGTTAGTTCCAAAGGTGAGGGTCCGGGGCTGTTTTGGGGATTATTGCTGGCAGCCTGAGTGGTGCTGTCCTGTAGGCAAGCCTAGGATACTTGAGGAGGTAGCAGACTGCTGACTGTTTCTTTCAGGGCCATCTTGGAAAGGTGCCTGGCAACTGGGTGAGTCCTAAATTGATTTTCTCTCTGTCTGTGTTATATCCAGGTCAGCATACTGCCCAGAGCAGGACTATTTAGGGTGCAGAAATACCTTCTAAAAAAAAAAAGTCTAGAAAAGAAACCAAATGGTACCAGCCTTCTTGCTTTTAAAGAGTCATTTTCTCTACTCACCCTGTGGGAAAGGACTATCCAGACATCAGATATAGGTATAGACGTTTATGAGGAGAGTGGCACATTGTGACTCTTCTCACAGCCCTGACACTGTATCTATCAGTGAAAAACAGAGGTCCCTTGGTAGCCATGGAGATTGCTTCTGAGGGCCCCTGCGGCAAAATCTGTGGATGCACCAGCCTTTGTGCATATATAAAACAGCATAGTGTTTGCCTAAGACCTGGGCGTGCTCCTCTATCCTTTTCTTTGCCCCTGAATCTCTTCAAATACCTAATAAGACACAAAGCTTGATGCAAATATTCCTTAGTATCTGACTTTTCAGGGACATGCTTATTCTACACCTAGTTGTTATTCAGGAGTTGTCTATTAAAAGATGGCTGAATCCATAGATGCAGAACTCACAGGTAACGGAAATCTATTGCTCTGCTAGGGGTAAGCTCACAGGAAATGGCGTGGAGCCCTGGAGCAGCTCCACTCTTATCGCTTCTCAGGGAAACGCCCCCTTCCTACTGACATAGCCAACACAGCTGATGTCAGTATGAGCCCTGGACCCTTAAAGCCACACATGCCAAGTATCTGTGCAATTCATTTACTTTTCCCAAGCATCTACAATACTTTGGATACTCAATGTAACCCAGCAAAAGCTTGTGTGTTAAAGGCTTTATTGCTTTGACGGCTTCAACCTCAGTGGATTATTCCATGGGAGAGCTAATAATTAGATGGCATAATTACGAGGTGATGGAAGCTAGGAGGTGGAGTCTAACTGGAGGAACTAGGTTGGGGGAGGGGTATCTCCTTGAGGAGAATATTTTGTCTTGGCACCTGATGCTGCCAGGAGATTCACAGTATCTTTTCATAGTAATGAAAAGCCAGCACAGCATCCTATGGGATTATTTATGTTTATGATCATATACTAGAATTGCATATAAGAAAAGAGAAGCTAAGAAGGTGAGGCAACTGGCCAAGCAGCTCTTTTTCTTACTTGTATGCCATTTCCAGCACTCTCCTGCACCTTCCAGGGTCCCTCAGCAAGGACTAACAAGCCTGAATATCGAGGCTGGGCTGATTGGTCAGGATATGGTCTATCTTGTTTGGCATCATGTTTGGCAGCATCCTTGGCATTTGCCAGCTGACCTCGTTCTGGAGCAAGGGCACTCCAGGTTTCCGGTGAGGGTTGGAATGCCATGAGCAATGATCCATATGGGCGGGGTACAATAGAAGCGACAGGAAGGACAGAAGAGGAGAAGGGATAACTGAAATTACAGCTAGGAAACACCTTTGCCTGCAGACTGCTCAAGCCAAGCAGCAGAGCATACTGCCTGTGGTGATAAAACATTATTTTTCTGTCTATTTCCTACTTGTTTTCTTCTGGGAGCTGGGATGACAAATCCACAGCCATGCAAAATCAGGAAGTAGTGGTGCAGCTCATTCAAGGCCCTCGGGGGGGCGGGGGGGAGCTAAACATCACTCAGCCACAAGCAGGTCTCAGATGAATCCCACCTACCTGCAGGGCGCGACTGATCCTTTAGGGGCCAGGTTACCAAATTCACTTCATCAGACAGGAGGCTAAATTTGCTGAGCACGTGGGAAAGGTCCTTCTTAAAAAGTGAGAGAAATAGCTGCCACAGAAGCTGTCTGTCTCGTGGTGTGGTGGCAAATGATAAGGTGGGTTGTACACAGGTAGGACAAGACGGCTATGGCGCAGGGGTCATTGTTTCAGTCTTTTCCGGTGGCTTTGGCCAAGGATAGTCCTTTTTCCCTCTGTGTCATAGGCACAGGTCATGTGAAAGAGCAAAGCGGTGACAGGAAGCGTCATCAGGCTGACTGCCTATTCCCTAGGAAGCATTCTCGGTGGTGTCACACGCCTTTCATCTCTCCACCTATCCATTTGCCTACCTATCCAGCCCCCAGTCCATCCATCTATATGCATTTACTTATCATGCATCCATACACACACACACACACACACACACACACACCACACACATACACACCACACACATACACACACCACACACACACACATACACACCACACACACACACACATACACACCACACACACACACATACACACACACACACATACACACCACACACATACACACATACACACCACACACACACACATACACACACACATACACACACACACACACACACACATACACACACACACACACACACACACACACACACACACACACACACACACACCCATCCATTCAAACCACATTAGGAGGTGCAGTTGACCGATAATTCCATGTGTTTATGGAGAACAATTTGAAATTTTAATACTTGTGCTCCCTTGCAGAATCACCCATCACCCAGTGAACATGTCTATCATCTAAGATTCTTCTTCCTTCCTTAACAATTTTCCCCTTGGTCCTCTCCTTCCTCCACGCACAGGCAGACCCCACATTTTCTGCTACTCCATTCTGCCATCCATTTAACACGACCAAGAAAAAAATCTTTTCCTCTTGTCTCACACATGTACCCATGTTTCCGATCTCCATCTCCTCCCAGATATTTAAAGTTTCTATTTCCATGCGAATGGTCAGGACCTCCCAATTCTTTCTGTTTCATAAACAACATAAGGCATAAATGTTTCCTATTCATGCATTTACCCAGTTAGGTCTCTCCTCATCCCAGGATTTTTTTTTCTCATATTCAGCAGACAAGACCAAGGTCCCTGCAATCGCCTCATTACATGGGCCCAGCCAAAGCCCATTCTTCTCTTTTGCCATGAACCAGAAATATTCCCCTAAGAACTCCGTAGTCTATGGAATTCTCAACTTCCCACCTTCTCTATAGCCCATAAAATTATGAGAAATTTCACTTCCATTTTCATGACACAAATAGAACCTTATTTTACCCTTCTCTTTGAACATGACCAATCTTCTTAAACAATCTCCACAGCTGCTTAGATATGCCCAGTCTGTGTGTTTATTTCTGGATAGAACCAGACCATCATATACCAGTTATTTCATTGCTATAATCAAGAACCCAATTTTCCAATTCTGTGAAGACAAGTCCCTTCTTTGCCTTCATTTCAAAAACATGACCAGGCCTCTTACTTCCTCTTTTTATCCTCATTTTTCATTGTATTATATTTCTGACTTCTTATTTTCCCCTTAATTCAGTTGAATGTTTCTGACATTCGCTATATTTCTCTTATTTATATTTATGTTTGCACAAGGATCTCTATTTTATCTTTATTCCACAACTATACTGTCCATGGCCCCCTTCCCACATATCCTGGACATGTTGGCACTCTACATCCCTTTTGTTCTTGGACATTAAAGCACTGCCCATTTGTTATGTACTCCATTGATATAATCAGGTCAGCTATTTCTCCTTTATTCCATGTTTAAATAACTACTTGTCCCTCATACTATGGATCTTTCTGGTATTGTCTGGGGGAAAACTGGATCAGTAAACAAGATGCCCAAACTGATACAAGTCAGGAAACAAGTTTTATTGTGCAATGTTGACACATACAGGCTCAGCAGAGGACTGTTTAAAAAGCTGAGCCCCAACACTATGAATGTTACATTTATATGATTCCTGATTGTTTCGTGGTTCTTCTTGCTGTATGTAGTTTATTATATATGTGTGTGTAATAATATAAATATATATGTAAAAAAAAGATAATGGCCATTAGCAGGAAAAAAAAAGCTAAGCCCCAGAGCTGGAGAAGTGGCTCATTAATTATTATTATTATTATTATTATTATTATTATTATTATTATTATTATTATTATTATTATTTATTTATTTTTTTAACTCTAAATCCTGATCACAGCTTCCTGTCTCTCTTTTCCTCCCACTCCCTCCCTCCCCACATCTCCTCCTCCTTTTCTCCTCTGAGACTGTTGTGGGAAGGCCTCCCATGGATATCAACCTGCTTTGGCATATCAAGTTGCAGTAGGACTAGGCACATCTTCTTCTATTAAGGCTATACAAGGCAGCCCAGTTAGGGGAAAGGGATCCAAAGGCAGGCAGCAGAGTCAGAGACTGCCCTTGGTCCTGCTGTTAGGGGTCCCACATGAAGGCCAAGATGCATTTCTACTACACATGTGTAGGGGCCCCAGGACCATGCCAAGAGTGCTTTTTGGTTGGTGGTTGAGTCTCTGTGAGCCCCTAGTTCAGGTAAACGGAATGTTTCATATGCCTTCCGTCACTCTGCTGGCCTCCCCACATAGCAGTCCAGAGTGACATGTATTTTGGTTGGCTATTTTAGCTTAATTAATAGAGTGTGATGAGTTGCCCATAAGCGTAATCCAGCTTGCGTCGAAAGTAGTGGAGTTTACTGCATCTCATTTGTAGTACAGAGGGGAAGATAGTAGTAGGCATCTACCTTATAGTGACCTCAGCTGATCATCTAGGAGTGTTCCAAAGCTGCCATGTCTGGAGCTCTACAGATTCTAGTAACTGCATGGAGCCCATTATGATTTATGTGCTGTTTCCTAGCAGGATTGTAAACCGTCATGGTGGAGGGTAGCTTGGACTAGGGGTAGGGGCTCAACAGACAGTGGGTCCAGCATATGACTCACAGCCAGGGAAGGATCACACAGATAGTTTTGAGAAATTACCAATGTTGGCATGGGAGCAAAGTCTTTGCCTCTATACACTTCCATATTAGAAGGATGTCAAGGGTGGTGGCACATACCTTTAATCCCAGTACTCAGGTGGCAGAGTCAAGTGGATCTCTGTGAGTTCCAGGCTAGCCGCAACTACATAATGAAACTCTGTTTAAAAAAATATCCATATTATAGGGAGATGAAAAATCAAGGCTCAGGGATACTAAGTAGTCCAGAATTTCCAAAATACAGCTGGATAATATGATATGTATATTGTCTGCCATATCACTCTGCTTCTCACTGACTAGTTTTGAATATGTGTTTACTTTGAAATATGAGACTTCAGAAAAGACTGAAAAAAACAAAACAAAAACAACAACCAAAACCAACACAATACTTGTCCTAGGTCCCTAACCTCCTCAAACATTGATATAATCCTAGTACAATTGTAAAACTAGGAAGTTACCATTTCACAATGCAATCACTGCACTTCACAGCATTCAGATTTTGGTGTGTGTGTGTGTGTGTGTGTGTGTGTGTGTGTGTGTGTGTGTGTGGTGTGTGTGTTGGTTCAGGTAGGTGTGTATGAAGGCCAGTGGTTGCTGTTGAGATGTCTTCTGACATCACTCTCTGTTGAGGCACACCACCACTGAGCCATAGCCAGACATGTCTAGGTCTTACTGCCTAGCATAACAGCAGCCATTTTGTTTTTAAAGCTCCAATTTGATCATAAGATAAAATTAAGTTTGGGTTCTTAGGCCTGCCTGCCTGATAACTTGAATATCCTTTTACTTACAGTTCAATATTATTGGATGTTCTGCTTTAATTAACCATATATGTTCTACTTAAAACCACAATACCCTGCTATATTCTGTGCTCCTAGAACGATGAAGAACTGGAAAGTCACCACTACAGGACCAATTAAATTAAAGGCCAGTTAAAAATGGTTTGACAGATAGTCAAAAGGATGTGATGCTGCCCTTCCTTTCGTCCTACATTTGGTTACCTGGCTATTATTTGGTTATGGTTTTGTTTTTCTTATTAAAAGCCTGCCTTAGACATAGACCAGCAGCACAGTATGGCTCCCAAGTCTGCTTTGTGTCCCTGATCAGTCAGTCTTTGTTCAGCATTCAATAAACTTCCATCTACCCGAGTCTGGCATGTGTGGGTGTATGTGTGTGTGGTCAGTGCAGGCTGTTCTCTAACCCCAACACTCTCCACCTTGTTTGTTGAGATTGGGGTCTCTCAATGAATCTGGGACTTAGCATTTTGGCTACACTGATTGTAGGGATTCTACACGCGTGCGCGTGCGTGCGCGCACACACACACACATACACACACACTCATGTAGGGATTTCTCCACTGCCTCTGCTGCTCTCCCATAACTCTGTGATAAAATGCTTTCTCCAAGCTGAAAGGAGTCCACCCCCACCCCCACCCAAGTCCCTGCATTCCCCCTCAAACCCTCTCCTTGCCCCTGTATCCCCAACTCCCCTCCCCTACCCCAGTCCTTTGGCTCAGAGTGCCTAACACTATCACCGCTCCTGAGAGCTATGTAGTCCTTAAGCAGCGGGCCACTAAAATTTAAAGTTGCTAGCTGCCAGTCCTCCTTCCTGCCTCAGGACTGTGGAGACAGGGACAGAAAATGGCTCCTCAGTGGGGAGATGTCCATGGTGTTTATTCCTGCCTCAGCAGACTCTTTCCTGCCTCCTCCATGGGAACTGTCTATGATGACTATTCCTGCTCCAGCAGACAGCTCCAGGAAAACTGGACACTTTTCCAGCCTCAGAAAGCCTGCTGCCTCTGCCGTGGGTGCTGTCCATGATGAGTGATGACCTTTCCTGCTTCAGCCTACTGCCTTCACAATGGACTCTTTGTAAATTTTGGACACACTGTAAAGTTTATTACCCCTCAAGGCAGAAAATTGGACTTAACCTCTGCCTGAGAAGGCTCCTCAGTTCCTCAGGCTTAGGGGCAAGCCTCCCCTGGGAGCTGCATCATCTCTGTTGAGGAGGCCTCCTCTCTGAGCTGTGAGGTTCCTGGGCTCGGGTGCCTCAGGATGCCCTTGGGACACTGTCCCATTTCAGGGCTGAGATACTTTCCCAGCTCTCTGAGTTGTGGACTCCCTTTCATCCGAGTTCCAGAAGGCAGGCCGCGCCACCCACACAATATACACAACAACACTGATTGACTGCTGAGGCCCTGGGATCCACTCATCTTTGCTCTCCAGCGCAAGAGTTACAGATGCTCACAGCCAAATCTGACTTTTATGTGGGTGCTGAGGATCTGAACTCAGGCCCTCATGCTGGCACTGAGCCATCTCTCTAGTCTCAGATTTCTTTGGTTTTCTTACTCTCATCCTTTCCCAGAAGCAAAAAGTCAGGGTGCTATAATGAGCTTCTACATACAGGCGGCACCCTGCAGGGAGCTTGGGGATACCTCACAAAGGTCTGCTGGGTCACAACAGGATTACAAGGGATAGCATGTGAACCTGCTGGCACTGGGGAGCAGCAGGGAGACATCTGTGGCAGGTGGGAGTCAGGTGAGTCAAGGGAATCTGATGGAGGAAATGTGGAAGATGTTGGTGACTTGATAAGATGGTTGGAACGTCCTACCTTAGGTTCCATATGGTGGACTCCTCTGTCTCAGCTCAAATATGCCTTACGCTGTAAACTTTCATCCTTTCCCATACATAGTGCCCCCTGTCCACCATGGCAGCTTTTATTGCATAGCTCCAAAGTCTGTTCTTGGGGTTTCTTTCATACTACCTGTGCAGGCAAGGATAGGGGCCCCCACAGCTTGCCAGGTGTGCAGAAACATCTCCTAACCTGGACTGCTAAAGACCAGAAGGGCTGTTGTAAGTGGGAGGGACACTGCTGCAGTGTTGTGTGTGTGTGGCCTTTGGGAAGCTTTCCATGGGTAGTGGCAGAATGAACTTGGGTGTCTTCATCTCTTCTTAAGTGCAGGCAAAGCTGTCTGTGCTGGTGAAGCTGCTGTGGAAGAGCGCGAGGACCATTGCTGCCCTCCTGCTCCGGTAACACCACCAGTCCCTTCTGGAGCCATGGAGATGAAGGCCGGAGGCTTGAGGGTCCCCTTGCTCCTGTTGCTGGTGACCATCGTGGTAATGGCCAAGATAAGCCACATCCAGAGGTGGGGGGGCTTCAAGGAGAAAGGCACGAGCAAGGATAACATGAACTCCACACTCCATTTCTTCATCCAGTCCTACAACAATGCAAGCAATGACACCTACTTGTTCCAAGTTCAGAAGCTAATTCAAAGTCAGATGCAGGTTTGTGCCTTGGTTGCCCAGTTTTGCTTCCTAGGCATATGGGGATTCTGATTGGGATCCCGGGGTAACCCAGTACTGGAAACTCCTTGGGGAGCTTCACATGTGGTGGGTGTACATGATGTCTCCGAGTTAAGCAGCAACCTTGGTCGGTACAGGTACATGACCTAGGCTGGCCCATAGCCTGGAGCCAACCCTCACTCCCTTCTTGCCCTAAAGCCAGCATGCAGTGCTTCTCCATTGCTCATGGGAGGAATTACATTTCATTTTGCCTGCCAGAGGGATGGAATGGTACTATCTGACAAAAACCTCAACACACTTTGTGGATTCCTTATTTCCAGCAGCATTTTGGTTTTTAGTGTCCAGGACTGTCAATTAGGGCTGAATTCTCTGTTTGAGACCCTTAGAGTCCTAGTTCTTTGGTGATAGCAGTGGGAATGTAGCAGGGAATTGGCAAGCAGCTTCAGTCAGATGAGTTCCACCACTTCTGAGGCAGTCTCTTGTTTTTAGTCCTGCTGGCCTGTACCTCTCCACCCTCAGCCTCCTGCTGTAGCCTCCTGAATGTGTGAGTGCATGGAGCACACAGGTGTGTCCTCACACCTTCTGTTTTCTTGTACACACAACGTTCTTGTGACTTGTGTCAGTTGAAAGATGGTAGAGGCAAGCGTTTGCTGGAAGACTATCGATCCAGTGATCCCTCAAGGTCAGAGAGTAAAATGTGTAAATCAATCAGGAACAATACGGCATACTAGTTAGATAAAATAATTCACTAGGAGAAGACTAGTAGAGAGAATGGGAGGCAGACGGAGCAGGAGTTAACAGAAAGAGAGAAGAGGCTTGGGAGTGGGGTGCGCAATATTAAGGTGATACACAGGCCAGTGGGTTCCTCAATCTTGGTACATTCCAGGGGCTTGCTGGCTATTATGCACTATGACCACAAGGTGGTGCTGTTCTCTGTTGTCTTTTTCACTTAGATTGATTTCTTTACACTATAGCTGACATGCTAAGATTTAACATGTGAAATCAACCTTTTATCCTTAAAGCTTAGCCTGCCAACAGTAGTTTTTTAAATGTTGAGCAAACTTGATGTTATTTAACATGGTAAGTGAACAGCATGGCCCTGAGGCTCAGAAGGGGGGACTCATGGACACAGGTTTCCGAACATCCTAACGTCCAGATATGACTTTGAAAGCCTCAGTACCTCAAAGAGCGGCTAGTAGACAGGAATGGCAGTCTGGTGGGCCTGCCTTTCACTTTTAGCTGTTCCCAGCTACACGATCGTAGTTAGGCTATCTAGGCTTCTTTAGGGCTGCTACTTCACCCACAAAGTGGGTCAGAACAGCGACAATTTAGCACAAATCTGACACCTAGTAGCTTTTGTCAAAATATTTGCTGTTATTATGACTGTGTGCTGAGAGAACAACGGAGGCAAATAATAAGAAAATCTAATGTGCATGCTTTAGTCTTTTCCTACACACAACTCCCCGATGGCTAGTCAGTGTGACAGTGGCGTAAGTAGAATGGTCCCTGACGACAGCAGAAGGACATCTTCATTCTAGGGAATTCTAGGCTAATGCAGCCATGGGGAATTTCCCTGGGGCCTTGCCTTAGATTTCTCTATGGGAACCTTTCCAACAGCATTAAGCTGAATTTTCTCCCCTAGAGAGCTTTATTATCTCATTAGGTTGGACCACTGCCCTCTGGTTAATAAATAGGGGACTTCCAAGAACTTCTCCCCACTACACACAGAGGTCTCTAATTTACACATTCATCTGGGGAGCCAGACCTGAGACTGTAACTACCAACTCTCCTTAGCATTTCACTTGGTGTGTGGGCTTCTCTTCCATAATTGCTTCCCCAGCCTTCTTCTCAGTCCACAAAGCCTGAGTTAGAGAAGACTAAGGCACCCACGGGCGCTGGCCTAGGTCGTGTTCTCTGTGGCTTACCCGACCAGCACATCATCATCTTGCTCACTGTCCCTTGCCCCAGGAGGAAACAGATTCGAGGCACAGGGGGCATCATTCCAGCTGGGGAGAGCTACTGGGAGATAAAGCAAGATCTTCAGCACATGGCATTCTGCCGTCCTTGCCTCTCTCCATGTCACAGCTGTTCCACACACTTGGCAGAAACATGTAGTAACTTAAAAATTCTTAAGAGACCGTTGTGCAGCTTTTCCTGGGGGTGGGGGTGGGTGGGGGACCTGAACAGCAAACCTCTACTTACTACAGAGAGGGCACCACCAGCAGACCAAAGCAAAGATCCCAACCAAGAGTAGCTTACTTTACCAGTGAGTTTATGAGGAATACTTAAAGAACACGGGTGACTCCATAGCAGCCTTATCACCAAGAAGCCCACCCCTTGTAAGGGTGGCAGCTCAGAGTGATGATGGCATCTCAGAAATTCCTGCAAGGTGTCTCAGTGAGCCCCAAAGCCTCCTTAATGACCTTGGGCAGGAGAGGAAGCCTTAAAATCTTATTCCATTTGGTTCCTGAATTGTGTGAGCCAGCCTCCACTCTCCAGAGGGAATGTTTTGACTGGGAGGAAATAGCTACACAACAGGCTGGTTTTTAAGAATTTTTTTTTTTTTAATGCATTAGTAGAAAAGCTTTTGATTTGCCCAGACTCCACAAGCAGATTGAATGTTTATGTGGACCTTGCAAACGGAGGCTGCTAAATTATTTCCTCAAGGTTTCAGAGCTAATATTTGGGGAATGAATGCCTAGAATCCTTCATATGTGTACGTATGTAAACCACATGCACACAGTCCCTGCAAAGACCAGTAGATGGCAGTGGATCCCCATACCTGCATTTACAAGTGTTCCTGAACTACCATGTAGGTTCTTGGAACCTGGGCGAATCTCTCTAATCCACATTTACATGTGTTGCTAAATTGTCCACTTTCCGATTTGCTGGGAAGGAAAATAAAGATGGAGAGGTAAAGATAGCTGCACAGACGTGGAGGATCCCTGTGGCCTGTGGTTACCAGGCAACCCAGCTCATCAGGAAGATGGATGGGAGACAATTAGAAGGCACCACTTTGCTGTGGCTGCCACAGGAAAGTCAAGGGCACAGGGCTGTGGCTGACCAGGGACCTCAGGTGCCTTTGAGACTCACTCAGTGGGAAGGAAGGAAGGAGCTGAGTTTTTGTGGATGAGTTCTGGGAACAGGGGTCATGGCTTAGTTCCTCCTGGAGAGGGTCAGCCACTGGACACTCGGAGTGGAAATTAGAACCGCAATTGGTTACCTCTCCACAGCTAACCACAGGAGTGGAGTATTTGGTCACTGTGAAGATTGGCAGGACTAAATGTAAGAAAGACGAGGTGAAGAAAGCTTCGTGTCCGCTGCAAAACAGCAAGCTGAAAAAGGTGTGTGATGGGGGTCCTCTGAAAGAGCCTCGAGGCCACGGGTGGGGAATGGACACCTCAAAGTGTGAGGGTCAGGGCCAGCAAATGCCCAGCCCTAGGGCTATCTGGCACTTCTCCAGGAAGGATGGAGGCTGTTGGTTTGGGCAATCTGGCCACCCAGTCAGGCTCTGTTTCTCCCCCAAAGAGCCGCAGGGTGCAAGTGTTACTTGTTTCTCCTCAGGACTCTTGTTCTGAACTTGCTCTCATTCTCTGGGTCACGGAAGACTGTCCTGTCTCCTCTGTGTCTTCTTAGTTCTGCTGTCCCTTTCGATGTTGCCTGGTCCCTCTTTGGCCAATGGTAGATACAAGGGCCTCTTCCTGTCCCAGGGTGTGTAGGTACAGGGGTGGGAAGAGAGGGAAGGTCAGCCCTCCTTCCTGGATTCCTAGGCCCTGCCTAGACACAGGGATCCAGAGGCATCTTCCATGGGTCTCAGTAGGGCAGTTTCCTTCTTGGTCCCCAGGGCTTGGGGAGCAGGAGTCTTTTTTTTTTTTTTAAATTTTCCACCTTTAAAAACTACCTTTCCTGAAGCTGATTATCTTGTGTTTTCTTCTTCCACAGAGCTTGATTTGCACATCACTGATATACACTGTGCCCTGGGTGAACTACTACCAAGTCTGGAACAATTCCTGCCGGGATATCTGAGTGACCACGTAAAGAGTTCGGCTAACACCCAGATGCCTGTGTTGTGTACTGTTTTTTGTAAAGTTCTAAGAGAACATGCGCCCTACTCTGGAGTGTTTCTACACACACACACACACACACACACACACACACACACACACACACACACCTCTCCTGCCTCATACATTTATATGAACTCACACCACACAAACACATATACAAACATTTCCACACATGAACCGCGGTGCCTTCCCAAATTTGCAGCTCACACACACTGCACAGAAATGCAGTGGTCACCAGGGTCTGCTGTTCTTTGAATAGGATGCTGATATTCCTTTGAGGAGACACTTGCTACCTCAGCCCCATGCTTCTGCTATCTCTGGCTCCAGCATGGAGAAATTTATACCATACCAGTACACACAACACTGTGATTCACACATTCATGGTGAGTAAACAGTGTAGATTCAGTACAATTGTACCAAGCCTGTGGCTTACAATGGCAAAAGGGCAGCAGCAGCAGCAGCAGCAGCAACAGCAGCAGCAGCAGCAGCAGGTTGTCCTAGTTAGGGTTTCTATCGCTGCGAAGAGACACCATGACCACAGCAACTCTTATAAAGGAAAACATTTAATTAGGGATGGCTTACAGTTCAGAGGTTAAGTTTATTATTGTTTGTGTATTTTCATTGACCTGTGTAGATCTGCCTTTAGGACCTGGGATTTGAAGACCTTAAAGAAATGGGTGGACTACAGTCTAATGCTGTAGACTGGATGTGTAGAAAGGTTGGGTTCTATAGCCATATTTTTGACACCAAATGAGAATAAGCATGTCTTATAAATTGAATGTAAATGTTTGTCACAAAAGGCACAGAATCATATCCAAGAACAATCCAGGGAACAAAACGAGCCTGAGGTAAAAGGCCCTTGGCCTTTTTTTCCTGGAGCCTCCCACACATTTCCCCAAGGCACTGTTCCCCATGTGTTATACTTTGGACTGCATTCTGACAATTGTCAAGGCAGGAAGCATGGCGACACGCAGGCAGACGTGGTGCTGAGGTAGCTTAGAGTTCTACATCTGGATCCTCAGGCAGCAGGAAGAGAAAGCAACACTGGGCCTGACCAACATTTGAAACTTCAAAACACACCCCCAGTGAGACACTCCCTCCAACAAGGCCACACCTCCTCAACAAGGCCAGACCTAATAGTAATAGTGCCACTCCCTCTGAGCCTATTGTGTGTGTGTGTGTGTGTGTGTGTGTGTGTGTGTGTGTGTGTGTGTGTAGGGGGAGGGTAATACTCTCATTCAAATCACCAAAGGAGGTATAGGGTGGTGTCCCATGGGAAGATAAAAATTTGCATTGTCCTTGCTTTTGCAGCCACAGGGTGACAGGATGCACTTAAGCCTCCTGAAACAGCAATGAGGTCATCCGTGACATATTGTCTGGCAGGGCCCGAAGTCAGAGATTCAGTGCTCAGGTGTCCTTTGGGGCTGGTCCTACCTTGTGTCAAATTCCAAACTCTAGAAGGAGAGAGGTGCCAGGCACAGGCCTCACTTGTGTATGGAGTTTGGGCATACGGAGGCCCTTTTGTGGGATTTCCATCAGTGTGCAGAATGCCTACCCTCCAGCCATGGCACAGCACCCTGATAGTCTCCCTTCCCTACAGCCCCGTCCTTCCTATCACTTATGGCTCAGTAGAAAGGAAACCGCTTCGAGCTGAGAATATACTGCGTGCGCCATGCAGTGCTTGGCCTCCTCCCTGTGTCGGCTGCTATCTCAAAGAGCAATTTGAGAATCACTTAGGGAGGAAGGAAATACATATACATAAGCAAGAGCCCCAGGTTAACCAAGATGCCAGGAGGAGAAGGGGGCATCTGGAGGGGGGAAGGTGATACATTTGTACAGAAAAGCAAAGCACCCTTTCATGCAAATTCAATGTCAGTGGGGTGTCTGAGGCCCCACCTTGCCTTCCTTATACCCCCTGAGTCATCTCTTCAGGCCCCAAACATACCATTCTTATCCATTCTTAATTGGGTGGTTTTTAAAATTTTTAAATTTTGATTTTTTTTTTAGGTAGTCTTTCGCTAATTAGTTTAAATTGGCCTTGAATTTGTGATCTTCCTGCCTCTGTCTCCTGAGTGCTGGGATTACAGCCATACTCTTGTAGTTTTCAGTTTCTAACAACACCTTTCGCAGCAAGCATGTGTGTACCTATGTAGAATTGGGCATGTGATGTGTCTCTTTTTGGCATTCGCTGAGGACACAGGGCATACATTTGTACAACGTAAGCTACTTTTGTTATGAACTTGTTTTCACTTTCTCCAACTTACTTTGCCTTTCTATTGTTACTTTAGAGATGGCCAGGGTGGTTCAAGCTTGTAATCTCTGCATTCAGGGGCTTGAGTCAAGGGAGTTGCTGTGACTTAGAGAGGCCAGTCTGGACTACAGACAGAGACACTTTCTCAAAATTCATGAACAAGTAAATATTAAGGAAATAAACAGTGTTTGAGGTGTGTGTAGCAGCTAACTTCTTACTCATTTTATGTTTACATGGTGAGACTCATGTTCAATTTCTGCTTTTTTATACAATTTCATATCAACACTACTTTTTTTTTCTGTTATCCCCTCCCTTGTATATTCCTATTCCCCCTCCCTCCTTCACCCTATTCCCCTTGCCTAGGCCTGTGACAGAATGGGACCTCCTCCCCCACCATATGACCACAGCCTATCAGGTCTCATCTGGATAGCCTGCCTCCCCTTCCTCTGAGTGCCACCAGGCCTTCCCTCCAAGGGAAAAATACTCAAACAGGGGGCACCACAGTTCATGTCAGAGGCAGTTCCCACTCTCCCTACAACTGTGGAGAATGAGCTGTCCATTGGCTAGCTCTGAATAGGGATCTAGGTTTACTGCACACATTGTCCTTGGCTGGTACAACAGTTTGTGCAGGTCCTCTGGGTGTAGACCTGCCAGCCTTGATGATCTTCTTGTGGGCTCCTGGACCCTCTTGGTCCTCCTACCTCTTCTTCCATACCCCTCTCACCTGAAGTCTAATAGTGAGTCTGGATCCCCCACTGAGTGAAGAATCACAGAGGAGACATCCATGTTGGGCTAATGTCCACTTATCAGTGAGTATATACCATGTGTGTCTTTCTGATTCTGGGTTTATCTTGCTCAGGATGATCATTTCTAGTTCCATATATTTGCCTGCAAATTTCAAGATTTCCTTGTTTTTAATAGCTGAGTAGTATTTCATAGTGTAGATTAAATGTACCACAGTTTCTTTATGCATTCTTTGACTGAGGGACATCTAGTTGTTTCCAGATTCTGCCTATCAGGAATAGGGCTGCTATGAACATAGTTGAGCAAATGTCCTTGTTGTATGGTAGAGCATCTTTCGGGTATATGCTAAGGAGCGGAATAGTTGGATCTTGAGGAAGCCCTATTCCCAATTTCTGAGAAAGTACCAGGTTGATTTCCAAAGTAGTTGTACAAGTTTTCACTCCCACCAGCAATGGAGGAGCATTCTCCTTTCTCCACATCCTTGCCAGCATGTGCTGTCACTTGAGTTTTTGATCTTAGCCATTCTGATTGGTGTAAGATGGAATCTCAAAGTTGTTTTGATTTGCATATCTCTGATGACTAAGGTCATTGAGCATTTCTTTAAGTGTTTCTCAGCCATTTGATATTCCTCTGTTGAGAATTTTGTTTATCTCTGTATCCCATTTCTTAATTGGGTTATTTGGTTTGGTGTTGTTTACTTTCTTGAGTTCTTTATATATTTTGGATATTAGCCCTTTGTCAGATGTAGGGTTGTTGAAGATCTTTCCCCAGCCTGTAGGCTGTTAACAGTGTCCTTTGCCTTACATAAGCTTTTCAGTTTTGTGAGGTCCCATTTATTAATTGTTGACTTTGGAACCTGGACTGCTGGTTCAACACTACTTTTTATTTATGTTTTATTTGTTGTGTGTATGTGTGTGCAATGTGTGAGTGTGAATGAACGTGTAACTGCTCTTGCCATGGTGCATGTGGAATGACTCTTAGGGATTGGTTCTTTCTGCCCATCATGGATTCCAGTGATCAAACTCAGCACTTTGCCTTTGTGAGACATCTCCCTGGCCCTCTGTTGTTGATGTTATAATTTTATTATTTTTCACATTACTGCAGTTTATGCACAGGGCCTTCTGCACACTAAGCTACATTCCAATCCCACTTTAAATCTTTAAAGTTTTGTAATACTATCTTTAGTTATATGCATTCATGTGCATTTGTGTGGCAGTATGTGCACATTTTCAGAAACCTGTGGGCCGAAGGCCCTGCACCTAGAAATGCAAATCAAAATGACACTGAGATTCCATCTTACACCTATCAGAATGGCTAAGATAAAAAACTCAAGTGACAGCACACGTGGGCAAGGATGTGGAGAAAGGAGAATGCTCCTCCATTGCTGGTGGGAGTGAAAACTTGTACAACTACTTTGGAAATCAACCTGGTGCTTTCTCAGAAAATTGGGAATAGGTCTACCTCAAGACCCAACTATTCCACTCTTTAGCATATACCTGAAAAATGCTCCACCATACAACAAAGACATTTGCTCAACTATGTTCATAGCAGCCCTATTTGTAATAGGCAGAATCTGAAACAACCTAGATGTCCCTCAGTCAAAGAATGCACAAAGAAACTGTGGTACATTTAATCTACACTATGGAATACTACTCAGCTGCCCAACACGAGTCTTGAGAACTGAACTCAGCTCCTCTGCAAGGGCAGTACGTGCTCTTAACTTCTGAAGCATCTCTCATGCCTCCTGCTTTGAAATCCTTTTAAAAAGGGAACTTTCTCTATCCCACTCTACCTGCCTTGCATTTCAAACCCACAAATCAGATGATATGCTAAGAATCAGATAAGCAGTTAGCATGAACAGTAGGTGAATGCAAGTCCAGATCTAGTACAGGAGGGCTCTGGGATGGAATGGCTCTGCACGTCTGCACTCTAAGTGGTACTCACAGGAATCTACATATGTCTCTCTCTCTCTCTCTCTCTCTCTCTCTCTCTCTCTCTCTCTCTCACACACACACACACACACACACACACACACACACACTGTACCAATGCCAACAGGGCATTCTGTTTTCAATAACTATGTAAAATAAAACCATAAGAGGAAATGAGGGGAAGAGTACACAATGTGTCTCTTTGTTACCTTTGTAACTTCTTGGCTGAAAGACCCAAGAGACAAACAGGCACAAATGTTCCATCGCTGTATATCTCTCAAAGAACTATTACTGTCTGGGGAGTGAAGTAGCTCAGATGTGTGACTAGGGTGGATGTGATCCGCAGTAAATTAGTGCCGTGGCTTCTGCTGAATCTCTGCTCTAGGCTGCATGTCTTCCGATTCCCACCCGCATGAGGCGTAGTACCTCCCAAGCACCACCACTTTCAGACTTTGTAACAGCTCCAAGAAGGTGTCCTGCTTTCCTCAGCTCAAGAAGAAAAGTTGTAGGTTAGTTAGTGTTATCCCAGATATTTTGATGAATGAATCCCAGCTGGGCCCCTCCAAATATTCTAGAATTTTGATGGAGTGAGTAGAAGCCTAAAACACAGCTCTTAGAATATTCCTATCTAGTGGTGCACACCTGTAATCTCAGCACTCTAGGAGGCAGAGGCGGCCAGACCTCTGTGAGTTCAAGGCCAGCCTGGTCTACAAAGTGAGCCCAGGACAGACAAGGCTACATAGAGAATTCCTGTCTCAGAAAACAAACAACCTAAACTAACCAACCAACTAAACAAACAAACAAAAAACCAAACCCAAAACCAAAAACCAAAAAACAAAAAAAGAAAGAAAGAAAGAAAGAAAAGAAAAGAAACAGAAAGAAAGAAAATTCCTGACTTGGGGAGCTTTGACACAGCTTTTGTTCATCTATGATTACAATTTACACTTGTTGGGTTTCTGCTTCTGTCCTCCAGCATTACCCTCATGGAGTATGCCAGCCTAGTTCCCCTTTTCCCATTTCTGTGTCTCGCTCTGCCCTAGAGTTATCCCAGCTCAGAATATCTGGGGAGCCAGGAAACCAGGCTCCAATCATGGTGCCTGAAGCCACCCCTACCAAATTCTAACTCTCTCTCTCCTCTCTCCCTACTCTCTGTGTGCATATGGCACCAGGCCCTGGAGCTTCTGTTAATTTTAAATAATTTTTATTTATGTCTCTCTGTGACTGTGTTAAGCATGCTTGCCAATACCCATGGAGGCCAGAAGAAAGTGTTGGATGCCCTGGGGCTGGAGGTTGAGATGATTGTGAGCTGGGAACTGAACTCTGGTCCTTTGGAAGAGCAGCAAGTGCGCTTAACCACTAAACCATCTCTCAAGCTCTTTTGCTGGAGTCTTGGTATGAGATCTTTCTCTTTCTACCAGATGTGGAAGAGGGCCTGTGAATTGCTGATGGTTCTACTGAGTTCATATGGAGGGGGTTGTGTGGAAGGAGTCTGGGCACAGTGAGGCCCCAAGTTGAAGTTTTAGGGTGGCCCCAATGTTTACGTGCTACCCTGGAAAGTACCCCCAAACCTCCGTGGAGCCAAACCTATGTCACGAGAAAAGGTGGGACCCACTGGGACTTTGAGGAGGTGACTCGGTCTCTGTCCACATAAGTAGATGAACTCATTTGTGTGGTTCTGGAGCCAGTCAGTTCTAAAAGGCAGTTTGGACAGGTCTGTGCCACTCTCTGCCTCACTCACCATGCGATGCCCTATGCTATCTCAGGACTCTGCCAAAATGAAGGCTATAGGTCTCTTTAATTTTAGGCCAGAACCATGAACCTGAAGTAAGTTTTCCCCTCTAATTTCCCTGTCTACTATATAACCTGCAGAGTCCAGTTGTGTCTCTGTCATTGTATACGTGAACGTATCTACCAGCTGCCACACTATTAAGGAGAACATAGAGCTTGGAATGGATGGGGTGGATCTGGGAGGAATTATGAGGAGTGAGAGACGAATATGACCAAAATATATTGAATACATGCAAAAAAAATTCTCAGAAAGCTAATGAAAATGTATTTTAAAACTACACTTAAATCCTGTATTTGTGGAAAAGAACTTGGTCAGAGAAAAAATTCTGGGATTCTAGTTATATAGTTTTTTTTGGTTGTTATTTTATTTTGTTTTAAATAACTTGTCAGGAGCTCCACAAGGAGACAAATGGAGCCAACAAATCTGGGCAGAAGAGGGGGGCGCTGCAGAGACAGATGCATCAGCCAAGCACCATGCATGGTGAGGACCTAGACCCTCTGCTCAGATGCAGTAGAAAGGCAGCTCAGTCTCCTTGTGGGTCCCATAATATGGGGGGTAGGGATTATTTCTGACATGGACTCTGGCCCCCACACATTGATCATTTCTTCCTGACAGGGTGGCCTTGCCAGGCCACAGAGGAAGAAGATACAGGCTGTCCAGATGAGACTTGATAAGCTGAGGTCAGATATTAGGGGAGGAAGGCTTCCATTTTTGAGGACTAGGGGAGGGAGGAAGAGGGTGTGAGGGAGGGAAGGTGGGGTTGGGAGGTGATGAGAGAGGGGCCTACAATAGGGATATAATGTGGACAAATTACAAATAAAGAATTAAAATGTGAAGAAATTGAAGTAGAAACTAACAATCTCCATTCAAATGTCCCTTTTCTTTTCTTTCTTTTTCTTTTTTAAAAAAAGATTTATTTATTTATTATGTATACAGTGTTCTGCTTCCATGTATGTCTGCAGGCCAAAAGAGGGCATTAGATAACATTATAGATGATTGTGAGCCTCCGTGTGGTTGCTGGGAATTGAACTCGGGACCTCTGGAAGAGCTCTTAACCTCAGAGCCATCTCTCCAGCCACAAATGTCCATTTTCTATAGTGCAGCATTAACTTTGCCTCTTGATTCCTCCCACAAACAATGTAATCTTCTGCCTCTTCTTCTCTAACTTCTTAAATAAGAAACATGATACATATTTTAAGTGATACCTGTGAATGTTAAATTAAGTTTTAAAACAATTGCTTAGCATTTATGTTCCTTATGTATAGCGAGCACACAATAAATTGCAGCCGATGCTGTGATTAATTTCACATTTTTATTCCTCAATTTCACTTAATTTGAGATACTTTTAATTTATTGTTTATGTGTGTGCGTGTTCAGGTGCCCACGAAGATCACACACCTTGGATCCCTCAGGAGCTGTACAGGTGGCCTTGAGCTGCCTGACATGGGTCCTGGGAACAGAACTCAGTCCTCTGCAAGAGGAAATGTGCTGTTAACCTCTGAGGCATTTCTTCAGCCCCAGTGTAATGTATTTTAAATAACACAAGCATGTTCTGACTTTAAAGTCTGACTTTGAATAATTTAATGTATGCATTCGTGCTTTGTCCAGAACACTGGTGAATATTTTCAAACTTGATCTCAAATTGAAAGAATTTTGCAAAGAACACTTGTATACGTACCACATACACTCTGAAGTTTATATTTTGTGTTGGTATTATTTGTCTCTCTCCTCATTCGTATATTTTCCCAACAGTCCCCTTTTTCATATGCATTTCAAATTTAGTTGAAGAACATCAGTGTACTTCACCCCTAAACATGTCAGGTTGCAAATTAAAGAGATTTCATAACTTGTTTGTGTTTTTTTCCTTTTAAGCTAAAATTTTAAATATAGAATTAGACTAGTTATTAAAAAAAACTTACCTTGTTTGTAGTATTGCGTAATTAGCAACAGGAAACAAACACCTGTAACAAAGTACAGCCCCCGTGACATAGTGTTCCTGGTTTTTCCCTACAAAAGCAAGTCCAGGACAGCCAGGACTACACAGAGAAACCCTGTCTTGAAAACAAAACAAAACAAAACAAAACAAAACAAAACCAAAGAGGTCTACACCTCTTTCTCTTCTATGGATTTAATCCAATTGGTTGATATGGGAAGGCCAGAGTGAGTGACATTTGTTCTATGACTTCTTTCCCACAGGGTATATGTTTTTCTTTGTCTCATAGATAGAAATCTCCAGGTCTGAGAAGCACTCTGCTTTGGTCCTGAATGCTAGTGTAAGGTGGTGAGAGTCTAGGTCTGAGTTTAGTGTTTTCTTACAGAAACAGAAGGCACCTCTCAACTTTTTGTGGTTCTCTTTCTTGATTCATACTGTAGTTGAGGAAAAGAGAACTCTTTTTTTTTTCTTTTTTCTTTTTTCTTTTTTTTTTTGGTTTTTCAAGACATGGTTTCTCTGTATAGCCTTGGTTGTCCTGGACTTGCATTGTAAACCAGGCTGACCTTGAACTCACAGAGATACGCCTGCCTCTACCTCCCGAGTGCTGGGATTAAAGGCGTCGACCACCACACCCGGCTCCTGAGGGATCCACCTGTAGCCATCTTTGATGTTCAGTCACGCACCTCCTTCTTTTTCTTTCTTTCTTTCTTTGTTTTGTTTTGTTTTGTTTTCAAGACAAGGTTTCTCTGTGTAGTCCTGGCTGTCCTGGACTCGCTTTTGTAGGCCAGGCTGGCCTCGAACTCCCAGAGATCCACCTGCCTCTTTATCCTGAGTTCTGGGATTAATGGATTAAAACCTAGAGTATTGGGCCTTGGGACTGTTTGCGCAGTTCACAGAATTCTTGTTCAGCTTCCATGAAGTCCTGTGTTTGACCTATAGCACTTGGGAGGCGGAGGAAGGAAGACCAGCAGGTCAAAGTCATTCCTGGCTACAGAGCAAATTCAAGGTGACCACATCGTGAGTTCAAGGCCAGCCTGAGGCTACCTGAGTGCCGACCTCAAAACAGAAGCAAAACACAGAAAGCAAAAGTCGTTGAGCCTCAGCTTGCCGCGAAGCTAGGGATGCAGGTCCTGCTATCACGTGGGCGTAAACAGTAGGTGCAGAAACCACGTGCCACCCACCAGAACCCCAGTGGACGTTCATATTTTATTATCCTAATTTCATGCATGGCGGTGGCGGGCGGGGGGAGGGAGAAGCTAGATTCACAGCACGAAGACGGCAGAGAGAACAGGACAACAACTTTATTGTGTGAGTTGCGCGTGACTGTTGATTGGGAGCGCGGTGGACACAGCTTACGATCCACGGCGCTCAGCTGCCTCAGCTGCTGCTGGTACAGTTCTTCTTGAGAATCTTGTATCTTTCAAGCCAAGGCACAGCATACACTGAGAAATAGCACTTGATTTTCTAAAACAAGAGATCCAAAAACAGATCTTAGAAGACGAACAAGAGTGCCCGGCAACGACGGCAGTTGGGAATCTGAGGTGAGAGGTTTACAGTGAGTTCAAGTCAAGTGAGTAGGCAGACTCCCTCTAAAAAAACAAGATAAAGGGGCCATAATGCAAGTGAGAAGGAAGAACATATCAAGGATGAGGCTGGGGAAAGGGCACTGCCTCGTCACCCCTCCAACCCTGATATTTATGTGATTTCATTCATGTGACAAAAGATGTGCTAAGATTATTCAGGAGAATGTCCTGTGTGTGGTCGGGGTTGGAGCAGTAGTCGAGGGCTCAGTCCATACTCACTGTGGGGATTACTGATTCTATTTTCTCATCATTTTCACTCATGTGGTGTTTACCACATCTTCTCTCTCTGGGCTTCTATTGGATCCCTGTTTCCTTTCTCAGCTTTCCTGATTTCTTCTTAATAGTTTCCTTCCTTCCTTCCTTTTATCTACTTACAATCTACCCTTTTCATTCTGTCTACCCACACATGTATCCTTACATCTTTTCACCTATCCCTTCCTTCTATCTATAGCTCCGTTCATTTGCCCAAACTATTAAATTTTATGACCTAGTATGAAGTGGGAGCCCAGGAGAGGACACATTTGTGTGTTGAGAACCTCCAAGTCATTATATATATTTCATAAGCTGAACAAAACATGTTATAAGCAAAAAGTGAGGCTAATTATTACACAAAATATTTGGACATCAGCCAGGATGATGTCAGGCAAGGAGAGACACACACATTCATCTGCCATCCCAATGAACTGATCAAATTCATTTGGGTAAGTTGAGAGAAAGTTACAGGGCTGCTAGGACTCTCAGCCTAAAGGTCTCTGTGTGTATTGGACACATCCTGGTTATGGACACAGAAATACTGATGACTGGGCAACATCTGCCCAGCCTCCTGCTGGATCATAATGAAGTCTGAGGGGGACTGATGTGCGTTTGGGGCTATGGGCCACTCAGCAGGTCCCTCAGTAGGCCACCCACACAGACTTGTTTTCCTTAGTCCACTTCTGCACCAGTCCAATTATTTTCAAATGTATTTCCCCACTTCTGGTTAACAATGAGCTGTTTCCCTTGGCCTGGGATGTCATGTAGTTCAACCACCCAACTGCTCCCTTTGGACCCCTTTCTCCTCTTCGCCATTATTCTAGCACCAACAAATGATGGCTCAGCCTTTTCCATTTCTACTTTTCTCTTTGAAAGAGAAGATGTGATCCATGAGATTCTTTTTCTCAAGCAAGCTTGTATAGATTCCACATAACCCTGCCCTTCCCTTGTACTAAAACCACACGGGGGAAAAAAACATGAAAATGGCTTAGTGTGACTGTGCTTGCCCAGCACCTTGAAAAGTTCCCCTTTCTGGACATCACAGAGGTTATTCTCTGTCTTCAAGCAGGTGGTCCTCTCCATTTCCACCGTGATGTGAAATTCCAAGTGGTTTGTCACCTGTGGATAGTGAGGGGAAGAAAATGGTGAATAACCTCTTCTCACCACTGTGGCTTCTATATGGGAGGTGGGTACAGCTTTATATCTTGATCCATGGCAAGGGCCCAATCTAGCACAGTTGTGGGATCCTTGCTTTCCTTCCTGTCTGACTCCAGGCCTCTTATAGTCATTCATTGAGACATCATGAAGACCACCAGAAAAACCCATCTTTCTCTGTAGCCTCAGACAGCCCCTTGACAGCATTGAAAAGGCTAATTGTTCCAGACAGGCTGTGGCCAGGTTTTCTGTGACTTTCTAGATTGACACAGGTTAATCTCTGTAGGCCATATGTCCTATGCTGTAAGTTTTAAACTGATGGCAACAGCATGGAAGTCCCAGGAGGACATAGCACAGCTAGCTCCAGCATCACTGCTTTAAAAGACACACAGCCAGACCAGTTATCCCTGAGTGTGCAATTTCTTGGTTCCCATGAAAGGACAGATTAATCCACTCTAGTGAATGCACACTTCTCTTCTTAAAACAGCTGCTTTCAGTTAGGAAATGGTAGCACATACCTGTAATCACAGTACTGTGGAGGTTGGGGCAGGAAAGCTACAACGTTGAGGCCAACCTAGTTAGTACAGTGAGATACTATGAAAACAAAATCCTGGGTCCCTCTGTGGAGAGGAGACAGGGGAACCACTCACCTGCCTCTCAATCTTTAGGATGCGGAGGATCCTGAAGTTGTACAAATCTTCACTTTCTTTGTTGTATTCCTCTGTGACATACTCTAAGGTTTCCTTCACGTAAGCCTCCATTGCACTTACTTCTTTGATACTTATAAATGTTTTTCTTTTTCCTTGGTAGCTGAAGGCCACCAGGGCCACCAGAATGGCTAACAGGAGCTGCGGTGCCTTCCAAGATTTGGCCATCATTCTACACTTGGAGAGGATTTGAGAGAGCTTCCTCCTTCACCTGTTAGGTCATACTGGCCACAGCTGCCCTGGGTCAGACTTAAGAGAAGCGCGTAATGACACCCACAGCCCTCTTGTCTGTCTGCCTTCTTCTATCAGCCTAACCTAGGGACACTTTGCAATGACTGGCAAGCTCACTCCTACTCTTAATCTTTTTGCATAGCTCATGTTTCTCCCTTGCCCCCTCCTCCTCCTCTTCCTCCTCCTCCTCCTTCTTCTTCTTTTTCTTCTCTCTCTCTCTCTCTCTCTCTCTCACACACACACACACACACACACACACACAAACACGTTTATACTTTCTGCCAGCTGCTCCTTCAGCAACGCACACTTCTCTGGACTGCTACTCCCTCACAGGAAGCTGAGCCAATGGCCTCTTCCCACTGAGCTTATACTGTGAGGGGCCACAGAACACTTTAGGGATGAAGGATATTGGATTTCAGGAAGTATAGCACAGCCAGCAGGACTGTGGGAAGGAGAAGCTCATGAGGAGGGACTGGGCTTTGGGAATCCCTCTTCTTGGCCTGGATCTTGGATGTTGGTTCCAGACAATATGTCAAAGAGCAGGGGACTAGGAGGAGAGAGAGAAGCAGGGATCCAGAGGACCTCACTTTGGAAAACTGGTGACACCTGAGTATGGCTGGCTCCGTGTTCTAGAGGTGTGTAGGAGGTTTCCTGCCTGGCACGTTAGGTTTCATCAAGATAAGACCCCAAAGAAGCCCAGTTTGTTATCAAAGGCCAAAGTCATAGGCATGGCGGTTGACAGGATGCTGTCCTCGGTGTGGTGCCAGCTTGAGAGATGTTAGGAGGAGGCCTGTGAGGCAGTGGTAAATTCCAGTGGCAAACCTTTATCAATAATAAACAGGATGGTTCATAACAGAAGAAAAATTACAGTTATAAAGCAACAACAAAAATCGCTTTTTGGTTGAGGACGGGTCAACATAACAGGAGGAACTGTATTAAAATATCACTGCTATAGGGTATTATTCAGAAGGATACAATACCAAGATAGGTAGTGAAAGCTCTTAGGGCAGAGGTGTGTGTGTATATATACCTGTGCTCACACCGGTATGCAAATTGATACAAGCATTTGCATTCACACCTCTGCCCTAGGCATACATTCCTACTGACACATGCGTCTATATACAGACACACTCACCTCCATCCCTACCCTGAGTACATGTTGCATTTGACCATTGTTGTAGCTATTTGCTCTGAATTGGAACATCCTCTTCTTAATGGAGGAGGCTCATTAAAACCAAGGAAGCAATAAAGACTTAGAAGTCTCAGGAAGTTCTTGCAGTACCTCCCCAAGGCTAGACAAGGAATAACTGGGGGGGGGGGGGGGGGGGGAAGGTCCTCCTAGCCTTGCTGCCTATGAGTTGTTCAAATAGCTGTAAAAGTTTCCTGAGTCATTGCCTATTCTTGAGCAGGATTTTCAGGGGTGAAGTTGCCTTTAAGTCACCCATGCGTCTACAAGTAACCCCTCACTCATGCTTCCGAAGATAATTCCAATACAGTCACTGGTTCACAAAACCAAGAGGTGAGCTGAAACCAAGATGCCTTTCTTCAGCCACACATCACTGCTACCTCATCTGAGGCCCCACTTGGTGTGAGTCCTTCTCATAGGGAAGAGTCCGGGCTCTCGGACTCACACCAGCAAATCCCCATGCCTACTCGGCGTCTTTTGAAGAGCAATCTCTTGATATCTTCGCCACTAAGAGTGCTTGCTAAGTAGGAGAGAGGGGAAGTGAAAGGAGGAACCTCACTTGACATCCCTGCTGTCTTTGTTGTGTTGCAGAGATCTGTCTGGCCTTTGGCTCTGCTTGATTGATTAGCCAGAGGTCTCACTAACAAGGTTGATGTCATAATGAGAATGCCTGGTAGAAGAGTTCGATCATGGCATGGCAGATAAGAGGCAGAGTGAGACAGACAGGAAGGGGCTTGAGTCCCATCACCCCTTCAAGGACCTGCCTGCTGTGATCCAACTTCCATCGGTTGTAACACTTAAGGGCTTTATAACCTCCCAGGAGCTCCACAGGCTGGGACCATACATGAGCCTTCAGGGGAGGGGCATTTAAAGTCCAACTTGTACACTATATTTCTTCCTCATGTGGGTCTACATCTGTGGAGATGGTGGCTTCTCTTCCTTCATGCCACATGTGTCCCCTACCACACCGACCATGTTTTTTTTTTTTTTTTAAAGACCTTTCTGTTACACCTAGGAGAGGAAGAAATGGGGATCTGGCTCCAGTTCTAGTGCTCCTGGACTTGGCAGAAATGCAAAGCTTTCATCTTTTCAGTGGCCTCCCAGTTCTCTTCCGCCCTCACTGCTAGGATCCAGTCCTCTGGTGTGCTCTTGGCTGATGCATGAATTTCCTATGACGATGATCTCTCAAATACAAACCACAGCTTATTACATCAAAGTAAGTTTGCCATCTCCTAAAAGCCAATCTCCAACCCCTAATTCCCTCATTACTTCTCTGACTCTCCATCTCTCTCTCATGAGGACCCTAGTGACTGCACGGTACCTACCACTGAGGCGATCTCCCATCTCAAGATCCCTTCTTTATGGCTCCCAAGTCTCTTTTGCACATAAGCAGTGTGTTCACAGGTTTGAAAGCTTGGACTGGGCAGCTTGGGTCAGGACACTACTCTGTCACAGCTGTACTGATGATTTGACATCTGCTGCTTGGGATCACTTCTTCATTCTGTGAATCCTCTGGTTTTTTTTTTGGACTGGGATTTTGGTGTCTCTTATCCTCTAGGATGACTGCGATCCAGCTTTTTCTTGGATGTCTGGCCTTCCAAGAAGAAAAGGAAAGAGCTGGAGAGGATTGCATTTTAATGTTCCCTTGTTCTCCAGCCTCTGGCCATTTCACTTTCTAAACATTAGCAAGCAATGTAGGTGGCTTTTCCACCTACCATGAAAAGCTTGAGTTCATCTCTGGCACCCGTACTGATACCTGTTTTCATAAATAACAAAGACTCCATTGTAGCATTCAGTAGAATGTTTATGCTCAAGGTTAGAGGGACTTGCCTAATGTCTGAAGCTACAAGTTTGGGGTTGGTCTGCTACCTATGGACCTGTCGCTTCTGGTAGATGAATGTGTAGGAGGCTCAACTAGTCTGTGTCTAAATTCCTTACACAGCCTCCAACTTTGGTGTGTTTGTAAGTTCTCTAATTTCAAGAAAGAAATGAAGCAGCCACGGCAGGGCATAGTGGTTCACATCTTTAATCCTAACACCCATGAGACATAGAAGATGGTTCTCTGTGAGTTCGAAGCCACCCTGGATGTCCTTTACCTCCTTTCCTCCTTCTATAAGAGAAGGACAGTAGTTGGCAAGGCCAAGCTGTGATGATCTTGTCCAAGGGGCCATAGATGATCAGATGAAGGTGGTGGCAGTTCTGCCTGGAGATAGTCTTGTATGGCACCTCTGCTCAAGCTTTACTCTGTTTACTTCCTGGTTTAAATGCTGTCAACAATAGATGCGAACACTCTTCTCACCAACTTGGCTGGTCGCCCCAAATTCCTCATATGTATTTAGACTAGAGCTTGCCTCATGGGTTTGAAGTAAAAAAGACACCTTTTCATCTGAGCACCCCCCACATCCCCACACTGACAGGAAGTCTAATTCCTTCTCCCAGAACAGCCAGTGTTCCTTAGGTGCAGTCTTGGAACTGAACAGTCCAGCCGTGGGTGGCTGTACCGACTTGATTGTGGTGTGGTGTTTAGAAGCGTTCTTTTGCCTGTTGATAAGCATAAGCTGGGAATAGCTCTCTGTGTCTCTGTCCCCCACTTCACCTTCATGTCGGCCCCTCTCTCAGGCAGATTTCTGTATATCTAACACTGTCCATCTCCCTGCCTATCTAAAGTTGTCTATTTAGCAGATATCTATCTATTTATCTGTCTATCTATCTATCTATCTATCTATCTATCTATCTATCATCTACCTATATCTGTCTGTCTGTCTATATAGCAGCCGATGACTATTTATTTCTATTAGCCCCATTTGTTGAACCATCATTTAAAGAAAACACCAAACCATTGACTTTAAACTCACCTTGATCAAATGCTACATTCCCTGAGTGTGTGACTCACTTTGTGGCCTTACTTCTGTCCCACTCTTAGGGAGTGCTGGCCTATTCTCTTGCCTTCTTCCACAATCTAGAGTTCCAGGAATGAGGCCTGAACACCTGCATAGTCAGTTGGCTCTTCCCATCTTTAGAGTCTGTAGCATTTGTTTTCCTTATTCTTCCTCAATCATTTACAGACTCTCCCTTTGTTACTTAACTCTCCCAGAATTTTAAAATTAATTCAGCTTGCCACATCTTGTTAATTTCTTTAGTTGAAATTTACATTAAGTACCAATTCATGGAGAGTTAAATTTGTGTCATACTGAGAATTATACTTATTATTTACTTCATTCTTTGTTTGTTTGTTTGTTTTGAGACAGGGTTTCTCTGTGTAACCTTGGCTGTCCTGGATTCACTTTGTAGACCAGGCTGTCCTTGAACTCACAGTGATCCGCCTGCCTCTGCCTCCCAAGTACTGGAATTAAAGGCGTGCGCTACCATGCCCAGCTATTTACTTCATTTTTTATATCTTTGAGAAGACATAGAAAAACTTCATGTATATTTTACTTGGTGGTGGTGGACCAAGCAGCCCTGATGATCTAGGTTGGGTTTTTTTTTTCTTGTGTTGAGGCCTAAGCCAAGCAAAGCCTATGTGAAGGTTACCCTTCATTGTCAAGTTCACTGCAGGCAGAATCACGTACATTTAAAGGAGTCTCTCCAGAAGGATTTAACTAAGAAGGGAAACTCACCCTCCCTGTGGGTGATTTGACTGCACTGGGAGCCTT
Organism: Acomys russatus; assembly: GCF_903995435.1. Lineage (NCBI taxonomy): Eukaryota > Metazoa > Chordata > Mammalia > Rodentia > Muridae > Acomys > Acomys russatus. The sequence goes on from NW_026131555.1 coordinate 103,497, forward strand.
GACTGAACAAAAAGAAGCGAAACCCTGGCCTTTATCTCTCCCTACTTCCTGACTGAAGACCCAGCTGCCTCTTGCTTTTGCCATCATGCGTCCCCTGCCATGTTGGCCTGTTCTCTCAACCTGTGAGCCCAAATCAACCTTTCCTACCTCAGGTTATGTTTACAATTCATTTGTCACAATAAGAAGAAAAAAAAGTGACATAGTGCATGTAAGAAAAGGAAGTGATAGGGCGTCCTCAATCTTCAGGTAGGGCCCGAGTCTATGCTTACATGGCAAGAGAGTCTCTGCCCAGTCACAGAGGACCCTGTAAGAATGGGCAGGGGACACGCAGCCAGGGACCCACAAGAAGACCGTGGAGGCACAAGAGCTTTGAAGAGTACTCTGCTTCTGGGAGAATGGGACAAAAGACAAGAAGTCCAGGTGGCCCTAGAAGCTGAAAGGAGAAGGATGCAGCCGCTCACCTGGAGCCTTTACAGAAACACAGGCCCCACTGACATTTGATTTCAGTCCAGTGAAAACCGTGTTAGACTCTGCCTTCCATGGAACAAAACTGCTCTGTTTTAAGCCACAACATTGGCAGTTCCTGTCCTAAGCAGCAGCAGAAATTGTCTTCCCTCATTTCAACGATTATCACAATATTTAATTTTAACTTAAAGAATATGCTGACGAGGAGTGAGTCCTGCTGTACTGCGGCAGTGTAGAGGCCGCAGCGCTGGTGATAAAATTCATTCATTTCCTAGAACACTTTCCTAGTATCACTGTTAAAGCTCCTATTTGTCATTTCCAACGTCATTTTCCCCCTATGGGAGTTGAAATTTTCTTGATTCCTTGAATACAGAGTAATTTTGAATTGCATTTTGGATATTTTGAAAATGATCTGAGGGAACAATGATGCCCTTCTTCAGTAGGTAGTTGGTCACAGGCTGCGCTCAGGCTGCAGATTCCGAACCCTCTGTGGGTGGTGGTGTCAGTCTTGGTTCCACATCACAACTTTTGAAGTGGTGTTTGGATCTGTGCCTAGTGTCCTAGGGGCCAGTCTGGCTGGGTTTTGTGTACCCATCTATTCCTGTTGAAGGCCTTGCCACGTTGTTTAAGGTTAGATGCACACTGCACAGCTCAGGGAGCACCTTTCCTTAGCTCCTTCTATAACCAGAGTCCTAGGCCTGGAATCCTGGGGGAGTCGAGTGAGCACATCAAGCCTTGTCAACTGCCCAAAGAAAGCAGGCCAGAGTGGCGGCAAAAGGGAAGGGAAGGGATTTAAATACAATGGCCATATTGGAAAGATGGAGATTAAGCCTTTCAGCTCACCTTTAGGGTACTGACATGGACTTAAACATAGAAAAAAACACGGATGGGAGAAGGCATGAGGTGCATGTAACCAAGGTCTAGCCTGCCACTCTTGTGCTTCCTGGAAGCCCCAGCGCCCAATCTTGGCAGAGCACAGGTCTTCACCTGCTAAGTAAGGACAGCCTGGAGCTACGCCAGTGCTCCCTTCTGATGACCTTGGGGGACTTGGGTTGTGCAACATAGTTGCCATGTCTCTGTGTCACAGTCACCTCCTCCACAAAAACGTGGCCTTGCACTTAGGAGACTCCTAGCTGCAATAACATGTGATCCTTATTCTGAAGAAGCAAAATACTTCCATGTTCCTGAAACCACAGAGTATGGCCGTTGTACTGCAAGAGGGATACTCTCAACCCTGCTCCTCTCTCATCCATTTCTACGTGCCAAATCTCCTGTATATTGGAATAGCTGGGTTTTTTAAAAAAAAAGGATTTATTTCAAGAGAATCCCAAACTGTAATAGAATTACAGATTGAAGAGATTTTTTTCCCTCTGAACCCTCAGAGAAAGACTTGACTATGTAATTGCCTCATCACTCCCAAACTTACTACTGATTCCTGCAAACATGTGTGATCTCCCCAACCCAATGCAACCACTACGTTCAGGGTACGACACTAAAAGTGCTGCCCTAGGATGTTGTTAGGGATGCAGGAGCATATAGATTTAGCTCAGTCAACAGTGGAGTTCTGAAACTGTCTTCTGGGTCTTGTAGGAATGGCACGTGGAAGGGAATGCTTTCCAAGTACTCTTCCTAAACAACAGAGTAACCTGCTCCATTAATCTTTTCTTATTAGAAGTGGCCCCTTACTCTTTCCTTGATCTTCATGACCTTAATATTATTGAAGAGTGTTCTAATATTTTATAATTCCCCTGAATTTGTGCATTTCTGACTTGCACATGGGAATGGGATCTGTGTATATGAACTATGATGCAACAGAGGCCAATCTAGGCCTCTGGTCTCAGTGAGCACGTATTTCCTGATAAAGGGAAGCGGGTCTGGTTGATGGATACATGCTGCCATCTTAGCCTTTCTTGACTTCCTAAATAGAACACTCAGACACTTTGAGACCTAGTGTCTAGGACTGTCCCTGAATAAAACATGTCCATCCAAAGGTTTGTTATCCGAAAGCAAGTTCACCAGTGATAGATGGGCCCCCTCCAGTCTAAGAATTCATCCCTCAGGCATTTGAAACCAAGAGCAGCTTCACTTGATACCTTTGTTTTTTCTAATAACCAGATGCCAGGAAGACAACGCTCACTGTTTTCCAGTGATGAAAACACTGGAGCCTCGATCCGGAGTCTGAGGATACAGTAATCACTTACAGATGAATGGCTGAAGTGGAGGGGGATAAGACACTTTCCTTTTCTACTTATACATACTATTCAGATAATTTACAAAAATTAATATTCTAGTGTCAAATGGTAACTCTTCTGTGTTCTGCTGTCTCAGTGAATTTAGGAGTGGCTGATCTCAAATGTGCCACAAGAATTAGACACCAGGTCAGATTTCTCGGAAACCACAGATGTTGCATAATCCAGTGGACATAGACTTACTATGTTCAAATGTAACATTATGCTTACAAAAATGTGCTGTTCTAAAGCACAGGGAATATTGTCCACATATCCAACAACAAACAAACAAACAAACAAAATGAATCTCAAGTAGATTTTAAAGAAAGGTAAGATAGAATAGATGGTTTATGACTATGGTCTACTTGAGTTACAGGTTCATAAGTGAAAGATGATATGAAACCTCTGTGATTATAATGAAGCAGCTCATTAATTAGAGCCTAGAGGTCAGAGAAGATGGGCACATGTTAGAAGGGAGCAGAACTGATAATTAAAATAGGCAACCAGAAGAACGGAGCTAGACAGAGCTGCTGGCCGAAGAGGGTGATGGCAGTGGCAGAGGTGGTATCTTGTGCTCATCTCCCAACTGTTGGCCTTGAGCGCGGCATGTGGTGCGTATTGCAGGCAAGGTCATGGGCAGGCTTGGCAACAACCAATTCCATTTCCCAGGAACGAGTTCATCAGATCTCTCAGGAGCTCCTCTGACCCCTGGGAATCCTTTCCAGCATTGTGTAAGGACTAATCAGACTGGCACAGTGCCTCCAGGCTGCTGCATAAGTGGGACCTACCCTGGCAAGGCTGGGGTCAGGGCAGCTCCAGAGACGTGCGTACTAAGGGTATGTCTGTGGCTGCTTGCCACAGAATATCTCCTTCTGCTCTGTCTTTTGTTTGGGATGGTAAGAAGGGACATGGCAGGGGAGTGAAGATAAGGGCTTAGGCAGAGGCATAAGAGGAAGCAGTCAGGAGCAGAGGGCTCTGGTGGGCAGTGCCCTGCGGAATCCCGAGCTGAGAGGGCGTTCCCAACTGTACCATCTCTTTCCCCTTGTGTCCACAGCCCTTAGGTTGACACTGAGGACAGCCATGGTATGGAAGGCACCCCTGCTTGTAGGGCTGATTGTGCTAGGCACTCATATATGGACCATTGACAAAGAATTTGTGGACATCACTAAGGACCTAGATTACTTTGTGGCATCAGTGGAGTTTGCTGTGGCCCAGTTCAATGATAACAACCCAGAAGAGAACATATACAGGTTGCTGGAAGTTGGGAGAGCCCAGAAAAAGGTGAGTCCACGTGCAGAGAATTACCCTCTCATGAAGAGCCCTAGGCTGAGCGGCGGGCAGCAGCAGGCACTGGTGAGAAGAGTTGGGCGTGTAGAATACTCTGCAGCCATGGGTCTGGAGACCTTCCCTGACCAAGGGCGCATTTTCTTATTCCCCACATGGGCTGTTGTTAGACTGGACCCTGGGCTCCTGGAGCCCTTGGTATCAAACATGCTACCACCTCTAGCTGCTGCACAGCAGTGGAAATGCCAGCCTGGATCTAAACATTGAAATGTGGGACAGATGTGATGGAGTGAGTGTGTTCTTAGTATATGCCAAGCAGAAATGTAAGAAAAGACTGCTCGTGTGTTTTGTTGAGGAGTGTTGTGTGTTTTATGTGTGTTGGGCATGGGTGGGTGTTGCCATTACCTGTATGGATTCCTAAGTGCCCAATTTAGTCATCTTTTTGGACAATTTCCATATCAGTCTGTTGAGATGAGTGCACTTCTCTGGGAGAATTTCTTGCTTGGGTGCTCTCTGAGTTTTCATGTATTTTTATTAGAGTATAACAATCATTTTTTTGAGATTTGTCTGTTAAACTATATAATATTTTTTAATTAATTAATTTATTCAGATTACAACTCAATTGTTATCCCATCGCTTGTATCCTCCCTCCCTCCTGCTTTCACCCTATTCCAAGGGGCTTCTGATAGCATCTTGAACAGATTTTAAAAAGCCTACGTGCTTACTTGAGTGTGTCTCTAAGAGGACACTTGCATGCAGTCAGTATTTATGTGAAAGACAGTAGATCTTCCAAGTTACTCATAGCCAAGCAAAGGAGTTGTTCCTGCTTCCTGTTCTAGATCAAAGGAGTTGCTTAAAGGTCACTTCTTAACATGGCCCATACTGCTCAGGTAAATGCTTGAGAGTTGTCACATCATCACATGTGGCTGCAGTGTGTGCAGGTTGCTTGCTCTATAGAATTTGATTGTGATCCTGTGAATATCCCATGTCCTACATGCCCCTGTAGAGTGCCAGACATCAGCAGAAAGTGCTGGAAGAAGTGTGGTACATAGGCACATTTCTGTTGATGTACACTGATAGGACCGCCCTACTTATAAGCCCATGCGTATTCTAGGCATTTGCCCATTTTTTGCTTGATCTTCCTCCCTGTTTTTTTTTGTTTTTTGTTTTTTGTTTTTTGTTTTTTTTTTGTATTTAAGGAAAAACAAGTATTTATCAGCTTTTTGTACAATTTCTTTTCTTCAGACATGGACAATGATTTTCTTAATGGATTTGGAGATGGGCCGCACAATTTGCAAGAAACATGATGAAAACATCCACAATTGCCCATTGCTACAAGGCTCAGAAGAAAAGAAGGTTAGAGAATAAAACCATTCCCAATTATAATTAATCTTTTGGAAATAAAAAGATAACCAAGCAAAGCCTAGGACAGGGTTCAGAAAGAGTGGGGAAATCCAGGCAGAATGAGGGTACATCTCACTGGAAGAAGAACCATTTCCCCTCTTAGCCACTTATTACTTTACTCTTAATTTTAAAATATTTGTGTTAGTTCTTTGAGAATTTCACATAATGTATTTGAATCATATTCTTTCCCTATTTCTCCCCTAACTCTTTCCATGTCTACCTTCACTTCCCAGCATGCCCTGTTTTTAAAAAATATTATTTATTATTATGTATACAGTGTTCTGCCTGCATATACACCTCCATGCCAGAAGAGGGCATCAGATCGCATTACAGATAGTTGTGAACCCCCATGTGGTTGCTGGGAATTGAACTCACGACCTTTGGAAGAGCAGGAGGTGCTCTTATCCACTGAGCCATCTCTCCAGCCCCCATGCCCTGTTTTATATTAGACCTCAGAGTCCAGTTTGTATTCCTGGGTGCAGAGTCATCATCCACTGGAGTGTAGTTTGCCCTACCAGGAATCACACAGAAGGGGTCATTTTAAGCAGACAGAACCTGGATTGCAGGCACAGGGCAGCCCATATGGCTTCCATCGGTAATAAAACCCACCTCCTGCTTCTGGACCTGGCCTTTAGAGGCTGTCAGGATTTGGGGAGGTGAAAATCTTCCTGTGACCATCAGACCGCCTTCATTCCGGTCTTGGGGATAGGAACTATGCCATTTGTTTGCTTACTCTGGACTTTATTGACAGATTCTAGGTGGTTGTCAGTGACATCATTGTCTTCTTTGGCTTGTAATCCATGGGGTCTAGAACCTCGAAGATGGTTCTCCATTGGGGGACTCTGTCAGTGTTTGGTTTCACCTTCCAGATAACAGCCTTGGAGCAGAATCATTTGGAGTGGTTTGTGCTACTGTTCTGTTGAGAAGTGCCTGATGAAACCTTCTTTCAATCAGTTCCTTGGCTCCCTCAGGATCCTTTGGATGTGGAAATACATCCATCATCCTATATTGCAGGGTGGGGAGCTGTGAGGACAGGATGCCTTTCCAGGAGCCCCTTGTCTCTGGTTGGGGGATTTTGTGACATGTGTCCATTATCTTAGTGGAGGTTTGAGCTTTGGGATTCCTGGTCCTGGAAAATGATTGTTTCAACTTTATTTTTGAAAAAAAAAAAAAAGATTTTTTTTTCATCTTGAGACCCTACTGCATGCTGCATTGTTTTAATGTGTTACAATGTTTAACTTATTTATTTATTTATTTTTCAGGTGCACTGTGTTTTCCAAGTTGATGCCCGACCTTGGTTTTCTCACCTCACCATCCTGAATAGCACCTGTGTGCCAACATAAACAGGACAGGGTATTCTCCCTTCCTCTGGAGCATGCCTATCTGTAGTTCAAGGTCTGTGTAGTGTTAATGCAATTAAAGGCATCCCACAGCATCTTCTGGATCCCTGAGCAGCTCGGGGTCGTCTATGTTGTTTATTTGCTATGGATACCATCTTCAATGATAAGCAATTGTCCTTTTTTTATTACCCTGCCTGCAGGTATAGATATCCTGACCCCTGAACAGACTGCTCAAGTCATGTGAAGCAGCTCATGTATGGGCCCTATTGTTTGTTTTGTGTGCTCACTCACTCACTCTTCGATTTCTCCATGCCCTTCACGTATGCACTCATAAGGAACGCAAGCCAGGCACAGGTGGTGGCCACCTATGGTCTAGCACTATACAGGAAGTTGAGGGGGAGGATCTTAGAAACCTACGAGCTGGAGACCAGCTTAGGCAACACCGTGATGTCACAACCCACAAAGGAAAAGAAGGAATACAGAACAGTTTTCCAGGGAGGTATGCACCTGTCTCTTCGTACTTCTATGATGGAAGCCAAGCTCGCAGTGGTGTCCATGCTGCAGTGGGTCTAGGCCCAGGGTGGTGGGAAGGAGTAAATGAGTAGATGGCAGACAAGGAGGCCTTGCCCTCCACAACACCACAGCTTATCTGACAGGGATGGAGGTAAACACATAGTTCTAATGGAAGAGTTTCAGGTTACTTTTCTCAGTAAATGGCAGAACCACAGATTAAAAATCACCAAAGACATAAGAATTGGAGAACTTATTAAACAAATTTGACTTTGTGTTGTACAGAACATCACCCAAGATCAGACCATGCACTCCTTTTGAACCTGTGGATAATTCATCAAAAACGAGCATATTCTGGTCCATAATCTACATCTTCATGAACTGCAGAGAACAGGTGTCAAATGCAGATTGTGTTCCCTGGCCACAGTGAAATTTATCTAGAAATTAAGGAGAGAGATGCTTGAATATTTAGTTCTATATCTCTAAATGATACACAGGCTCGTGGAGTGGATCAGAGTGGGATAGACTGTTTTAAAAAATACATAACTAAAGCATTCTTACTTCTTTAAAAAATATTTTATTTTTAAATTGTGATTATTTAAATTATGTATATATGTGTCTGTTTGTGTATCTCCGCGCGTGCGCGCGTGCGTGTGCATATGAGTACAGATGCCTACAGAACTACCTGATATAGTTACCGGGAACCAAACTCCAGTCCTCTGGAAGAGCAGTAAGTACACTGAGTCACTGAGCCATCTGTTTGGCCTTCCTCTCTCCCTTCCTCCCTCCCTTCCTTCCTTCCTCCCTCCCTTCCTCTCTCTCCTTCCTCCCTTCCTTCCTTCCTTCCTCCCTCCCTTCCTTCCTTCCTTTCCTTTCCTTTTTTCTTACTTTATTCACTTTACATACTGGGCATAGCCACTTCCCTCCTCTATTCCACCTTCCCTCCCTCTCCTCCTCACCCTCCCCCATCTCTCAGAAAGTGGGAGCCCCCTACTCACCCACCCCAGCTCATCAAATCCATTAGGGCTGAGCTCATCCTCTTCCGCTGTGGCCTGGCAAGGCAGTCCCAAGATGGGGAAGTGATCCACAAGCAGGCAACAGAGTCCATGTCAGAGACAGCCCCTGCTCCCCTTACTACTGGACCCGCATGAATCCTGAGTTGTCCATTGGCTACATCAACGTAGAGGACCCAGGCCCAGTCCATGCATGGTCCTTGGTTGGTGTTTCAGACTCCACAGGCCCCTCTGGGCCCACCCTTTGGGTGAGAGCCAACCCCTGACACCATTAAAGATTCTCTGTTGTGCTTGCAGACATGGGCCTATCAGAGTTGTCCTCTGAGAGGCTCCACCCAGCATCAGCTTGAAACAGATGCTGAGACTCACAGCCTAGCATTGGCTGAAGCATAGGGAGTCTAGTGGAAAAGTGGGGGGAAGGAGAAAAGACTTGGGTATGACAAAAGTTCCACAAGAAGATCAACAGAGCCAACTAACCATTCTTATTTCTTTAATTAAAAAATTCCTTTGCATGTATGGTGTGTGTGTGTGTGTGTGTGTGTGTGTGTGTGTGTGTGTGTGTGTTCATTCATGTGTGTAAGTACTGGTATGCGGGTAATCTGGCACATGCATGGAGGTCCAAGGACAGCCTTGGATGTTGGGTCTCACTTTGCACCTTTTTTGAGACAGGCTATCTTTTGTTGTTCACTGGTGGGTGTGTCAGGTTAAGTGGCTGGTGAGCTACATGGAACTGTCTTGTCTCTGTTTCTCACCTTCCATAGGAACAATGGTAGAGCTGATATACACTACCATGCCTTAGAGTCATGTGGACTCTGAGGGTTTGAATTCATGTTCTTATGCTGATGTGACAAGTTCTGTACCATCTCCTCGGCCCTCAGTACAGTAACAAATCAGTGTATTCTGCTGCCACAGAGCTTCAAGTAACATACTGTGCATGTGGGAGTGTGCAAGCCAGAGAGCAGACAAGACAGCCGATGATCACATTGCATTCTATTTCGAGATTGTCCTCCTCCCAAATTCTTGTTTGAACCTGGAAAAACTACTGAGTAGGTATAGGGGATTGAAACAAAAATATGCAAGAGAAAAACAGAAAACAAAGGTAGGTAGGAATGGTTAAGAAGTCCAGTGGTCAGTTCTTCAGAAGGGATAGTATAGTTGCTAACCTTTGGTAAGATTATCTAGATTTGGAGAAGAGAGTCAACTACAATGAGAAGGAGCCTCCATACAGATCTGGAGACCTCAGAGATATGACAGTAAGATATGATCATTCTGCTACCAGAAAGAATGAATTTAAACAGATGTAGGAGCAAGGAGTTTACATCTACTCTGGTGGGGAAGTGGGATTAGGCAGGCTTTAGGGGAAAAGATATCTGTGTTTTTAGGCCACCTTGCCATCACCTTCTGTCCTGCCTGGGTTTTTGTTGTTGTTGTTGTTTTGTCAACTTGACACAAGGTAGAGTTATCTTGGGAAGAGGAATCTCAGTTGAGAAAAATGTTTCCATTAGATTGCCTGCAAGCAAGTCTGTAGTACTTTTTTTTTTTTAATTAATGATTAAGGTGGGAGGACTCAGTCCACTATGGGTGGTGTCATCTGTGTGACGTGGTCCCAAGCTGTGTAATAAAGCAGATTGGGTAAGCCATGAGGAGCAAGTTGGTAAGCAGCATTCATCCATGGCCTTTGTTCTTGCCTCCAAGTTCCTGCTTTGAGCTCCTGCCCTGACTTCTGTGGACGATGGATTACATGCTATCGGGTGAAATAAACACTTTCCTCCTCAAAATGATGCTGTTATTCTGCTTTATCACAGCCATAGAAAGCTAACTAAGCCAGCATCCACCATCAGGGCATCTTGTGAGATCATTTCCTCCCACTTGGAAGTGGTAGGAAGGCGTTTGTGCTCATGTCCGCAGTCCTCTCCCTTCCCATGCCAGAGTTACAGCTCTGCTCCTACGCTGTCCCCAAGGCAATGCTTAAGTTCTGCATAAATTTTTGGAACCATCAAAGTTCAAGTGTCTTGGTCTTCCAAGGTAGAGAGGACCATTTGAGCATGAGTCTTTTCCCACGCTGGCAGCTCCATACCTTTCCAGATTATCCTTCTCCTCCCCTTAAAAACAAACAAACAAACAAACAAACAAACAAACAAACAATTTACTTTCAGTTTCCTCAGAGTGAGGCAGAGTATGGGGCATCTCTCCTGAGAAGTGTAGCACAGAGCCAAGTGGCAGAGTTGGGTGCGGATGCACGTCAGCAGATGCCCCATAGGCTCACAGCTGCCATTTGTGTCCATCTCTGCAGACCCCCTTCCTCCCATTCTAGTTCTTTCTGGTGCTGGGCTGTAAGTCACAGGCAGATCAGGCCTCAGGAAAGGATGCACAGGTGATGATTTGGCCACCAGACTGCAGAGATAGCAGAGAAGATGAGCTCCCTGTCCTGACTCTGACCCCCCTCCCGCCTTGCTCCTCTGAGGCCCCAGGGTCAGAAGCACTTGGTTCTTAACTCACACTACTTAAAACCTGCCTCATCTCCTGAGGGTTTCTGTGGCTCTGCCAGTTATGGAATTCTGAGGAGTAAGGAAAAGTTAGTTGGATTTACAATCCTGAACTCCTTATGAATTCTTTTCAGGGATGGGCAGGGCTGGAGAAGGCAGCCCTGGAAAGGTGCAGGCAAAGGGTATGTTGAATTAATGCCCATGAGTCTGTGGCTTATGTCACCAAGGTCTGGAAAATGTGGCATCCTCTTCTGCTTTCTGCTCTCAGATGAAGGGCAGGACAAGGTGGAGGCATAGCCATGACACCGGCCAGCTGCCCTAAACAAAGGGAGGCTTTTTAACACCACAGGGCCTTTGGTGGGCAGAGCCACGTGGGATGGGATCACCAACCGCAGCTGAGCCACCCTTCCACCCATGCGTTCTCAGCTCCCAGCGCTGACTCGGAAGACAGCCATGTTGTGGAAGGCATTCCTGATTGTGGCGCTCACTGGGCTGGGGATTCGTGATTGCAGCTTCAGGTTTACAGACATCGACAAGAATGATAAGGAATTTGTTGCTTCTGTGGAGCATATTGTGTTCCACTTCAATGAAAACCAGGATGATGTGTTTGCCTACAAGTTCCTGAGAGTCCGGAGAAGCCAGCGTGAGGTGAGCAGCCTGCTTCCTGTGCAGTGCTGGCGTTCACACCAACACTTGGCAGGGTTGGGGGATCTCTGGGTTTGCAGCAAGTTGACAAATGTGGCCTCTTCTGCCTTCTGATTTCAGATGAAGAAAAGCACACAGTGGAGGAGTAAAGATGCTACTGGCCAGATACTTAGTCAAAGTGAAGCTTTTAGCATTACCGGGTCAGGGAGGGTTTCCTGGTTAGACTGGCTTTTTCTCCACGTTTGAATGTTTCTTGAGGGTTTGTTTGTTTGTTTGTTTTCTTGTTTTGTTTTTTCTTATTTTTTTACTTTAATTTCACCAAGTTTATTATTTTTCTTTTTTATACAATAAACAACCTACAGCAAGAAGAACCACGAAACAACCAGGAATTATATTAATGTTACATTCATAGTGTTTTGGCTATTTGTATTTGGCAACCTTGAAGAGAGCAAATTTCCTATCTCGGTGACTCTAAAATGAATGTTAATCAATATCTACCATATCTCAATCTATCAACTTAATAACCGCTATATATCTAGGCTTAATCGTAAAACTGAACTATCTGATCTTCAACCCCATCAAAGACTTGAGAAGGAATAAAATTAATTGTCTGGGTCGACAGGAAGTGCAGTTAAGCAGCTTCCGCAATGGAAAATGACAGGGACAGTTTGATGCCTGAATACTCACCCAAATCTCTCTATAATGTTGGAGTATCATCTTCAGCCTTCTGGCCCAATGTATCTGACAGACATATTTGTGAGGCAGGAACTATTGAGGACTTGCTTATGCTTCTTGGGTTTTTAAGCACCTCTGTTTATGGAAATATCCTGAGAATAATTTTGATAAATACTCAGTATAGCATTAGGATAATGCTTGATAGCCACTTCTCTTCAGCGCTTGCAAAATGAGTGTTCTGTGCTTATATGAAAGATACAACTTAAAGGGGCTGCTGTACCTGGTGGTGATGGGCTGCCTCAGCAGTGTGCTACCCTAGGCCAAGTAGTTGTGGGTACCTCTGATGCTACTCAGGTGAAAATTTGGTAATTTTCATAGTGCCATGTGTGTGGGTGGCTCTACCGTGTGAATCTTTTCTGTGGATTTCATTGTGTGGCTGTATGGCACCATGGATATTCACCACTCTGCCATGAAGACTGCTAGGCGTTTAGCAGGGGGACAATGGATTGTGGGGGAGATTCAGTGCTACCCTGCTTGTACTTAATAGACTTTTGGGAGCTCTGGGGAATCAAACTTTGTTTGAGCATGCTAAGCACACACTTTCCAACTGAGCTATATTCCAAGGTAAATGGGCAAATCAAGTGTAGAGTTAAAAGGAAAATTTTTTGGGAGAAAGTAGATTAAAGTGAGGCAGGCTGTGAAAGCATGAGTGTAACCTTGGCGCTTGGGTAGTTAAGAAGCAGTAAATTTGAAAGTTGCATGTCAAATTGGGCTCTACTGACTCGTGACTCGTTAAAAAAATTATTACAGCATACAATACGTAGAAAATACCTACTTATGTACCTCCCCCCTCCAAACCATTACAAACCACTACAGAGAAATCAAGATCCTTGCCATCTAGCCTATTTTCTTTCTCTGTGTCT
>NW_026131556.1:0-50179 GCF_903995435.1 Acomys russatus
GATTATTGGTTCTCCCTCAGTGCTGAGCACAGGCCCTGGTTGAGTATTCTGTATCTGTATCATGGGTCATGCTGTGTATTCTCTCTGGATGAGGGATGCTCTGCAAATGAGGCTGTTTCTCCTTGACGTGGATTTTGTATACAGAGTATACACATGAGTCCTGACTCTCATGGGTCATTCCAGAATCCTAGCTCACATCTTCCTATGGCTTTTCTGAAACACACAACTGATAGCATTTTTAATGGTGGTGACAAAAGTAGCTTGATGATAGTTGTCTGGGAACCAAATATGTCCAACACAGCTTCCTGCCAGGAGCCTTAATGTATGGCGATGTGGGTAGCATCATTATACCTGAGACTGAGATGTGTTCAGACCTGAATTTTGCAACTTGTGTTTATCACTTGGACTAAAGATCTTAAATGCAGACCAGTGAGGCAGAGAATATCCAGACTTTTACAGGGGAGTAGATCCTCCTGGAAAGAAAGGAATTGTGGATAAAGAATGAGTGCTCCAGTGAGCAACAATAATTAAACAGTGTTACAATAATTTTGCTATAATAATAATAACAATAAATAAAAATAACATACTAAGTGCCAATATTTCACAGAGGGTGACTGGTGCTGCATGCTGTGACTGCCAATATTATACAGGGAACGTTTGCAAACTGGGCTGCTTTTGACTTGATTTAAGATGTGTCGCTGCTATTTTCAAGTCTTCCATTTTTTACTTTTACACTACAACTAACTTTCTTTCCCTTCACTAGGAAAGCTTGTCTAGTTAGAGGGTGGCCTCTTAGTGTGTATGGCCCATGCTACAAAGAGTTGTTGCTAGAGTCCCTCTCATATTTCTCTGGGAATGGAGCCTGCATTAGTTCTGCAGATTATCACAGAGATATTCCATCACACAATTTATCTTCTCTTCAGACATTTCATCCTCCCACCCTGACTCTCCCATGTTCTGGTCTCCACCTTTATATCTCTGTTTCCTCTTCAACCTGGTTTTCTTTCTTCAAACACTACCTTTGTGTATTTTATTTCCCCTTCTGATGGAGATTTAAGAATCCTCGCTTGGATTCTCCTTGTTACTTATCTTCTTTTGGTCTATGCATTATACTATGTTTATCCAGTACGATATGGCTAAAATCCACTTATAAGTGAGTATATATACTGTGTATATCTTTTTGGGTCTGGGTTACCTCACTCAAGATGACCTTTTCTGGATCCATCCATTTGCCTGAAATTTTCATGATTTCCTTTTTTAAAAATAGCTGAGTAATATTCCATTGTTTAAATGTACCACAATTTCTTTATCCATTCTTCAGTTGAGGGACATCTAGGCTGTTTCCACATTCTGGTTATTATAAATAAAGCTGCTATGATAATAGGTGATAAAATGTCCTTATATGGTGGAATATCTTTTGGGTATATACTCAGGAGTGGTATAGTTGGGTCTTTGTGCCGTTTAGGTAGTAGGGTGACTGTGGCTTCAAAGAAAGAGTTTTGAGCTTAGTAATTTAATTCTGGTTCTATTTTTTGGAATAGTTTCAGGAGTATTGGTATTAGCTCTTCTTTGAATGTCTGGTATAATTTTTCACTAAAACAATCTGGCTCTGGACATATTTTTTTTGGTTTGGGAGATGTTGATGATAGTTTCTATTTCCTAGGAGGTCATAGGACAGTTTAAAGTGTTTGCCCAGTCTTGATTTATCTTTGGCAAGTAAAATGTATTAAGAAAACCATGCATTTCTTCTATATTTTCCAATTTTGTGAAATATAGGCTTTTGAAGTAAGACCTATTGATTTTTTCTTATTTCCTCTGTCTGTTTTTATGTCCACTTTTACACTTCTGATTATTATTAATTTGGAGACTCTCCATCTGCTTTTTAGTTAATTTGGCAAAGGGATTGTATAGCTTGTTGATTTTCTCAAAGAACGATCCTTTGGTTTCATCGATTATTTTTAATTGTTCTTTTGTTTTCTAATTTATTGATTTCAGTCCTGAGTGTGATGATTTCATGTCATCTATTGATCTTTGGTGTGTTAGTTTCTTTTTGCTCTAGAGATTTCATATATGCTGTTAAATGGCTAGTATGGGATAAATCCAATTTCTTCATGAAGGTGCTTAGTGCTATGACCTTTCCTCTTAGCATGGCTTTCATTGTCTCCCACAAGTTTGGGTATGTTGTGCCTTCATTTTCATTGAATTCTCTAAATTTAATTTCTTTCTTTATTCCTCCAAAATCCAGTGGTCACTGAGTAGGGAGTTGTTCATTTTCCATGAGTTTGTAGGCTTTCTGTTGTTTCTATTGTTATGTCTAGCTTTAATCCCTGGTGGTACGATAATACGAAAATGGCATTTTAATATTCTTCTATTTATTGAGGTTTGCTTTGTGACTGAGTTTTAGCAGCCATGCTGAAGAAATAGCAAAACAGTTCTAGAACTCATGGAATATAACCCACTAGTTATCATACACGATTTGGGTGTGTCTCTGTGAGGTGTAAACTCAAGAACTATGTGTCCTGTGGACTTCATGCTGTTATGGAGCATAGCTCTGCTTTTTTACTTTGTTTTCCTCAAATTCCTCCTATTATATGAATTGTGCGAGTACTATGACCCCTCACCTGCCAGTATCATTGGCCTATGCAATTACAATGCTTGATCTCTTTCTGGCATTGCTGCTGGAGCCGATATTAACGAGTCCACCACAACCTTTCTAAATAACCTGCAGATGTAGATTGCTAACAATGAGCATTTTCTTTAGAATTTGGAAAAATAGTTTGTTCAGCAAGTTTACATAAAGATGCTTTTGCTAGTGGCTCTTATATAGAAAGTCTTAGGGTAGTTTTCTTTCAACTCTTTTCCTGTTATCTTATGTAACAAAATGAAAATTCGTAGAAGACATTTGTGTCCCTTGTAAAAGCTCAGTAGTTGAATCTCATGCTGCTATGGGTGAGGGCTTTTCATCCTAATGATCTAACTCCTACATGACGTCTTTGAGAAGGTAACAAACAACTAGAAGATGTCTACTGATATCCATGCACTCAAAGTAATTAAAGAAAGTTTAGTAAAATCTTCTCTACCCAGCACACAAATGGCAGGTACCAATCATTTTACTGGAAGATCTTTGGATTGGAATCTGTTTTCTAGTCTCTGTGGTCACTGAAAGCATAATATAAATCATTTTTATACAAGAAATGAAAATAAATTATGTATTTAAATAAAGAAATTTAATCCTTATAACCTGGACCCAGGTATATTTATAAAATAAAAAAACTTACAAACAAAGAAACAAACAAGCAAACAAGCAAAAATGTTTGGTAGTTCCTAATGGAATGCTGTTGTTTTAAGAACCATGTTTTCCTTCAATGGAAATATGACAACTGAGGAGAGTATTGATCCTCATAGTCATCTAAAATTCAAACACTCTAAAAATTTCATTTTTATAATATTTTATTCTCTTATCAATTGGTCAACTTTGTCTCTCTTATAGTAGATTTAACATAGAAAGTTATTATGTGATATGCATAAAGAGAACCCCAGTCATTCCTTCTCAAATATCATTTTCTATGTGTAGGTCCTTCTAAGTCTGACATCTTAACTGTACATAAAAAAGCAGAACCCTAATGCAGAGTTTAAAAAATATTCTGCTGTAGTTTAAAAATTATTATTCATTGTCAGTTATTTATATTTCAGTGTGGGTATGCATGTGTGTGTTTGTGTCTTGGTTTGTGCACCTTTGAGTTCAGGTAACCATGTAACCCAGAAGACAACACCTTATGCTTTGGCATATTGTTACATGGGTTTGTTGATATCATCTTTTTCAGGGTTGAGTATTAAATCAGGTCTAATTAAAGAGCAGGGTATGACATTAACTGCTGAGACATCAATCCATCTTCTTTAGTAGTCTTTCTGTATACTGAGCAATCACTCTGTAAGTTCAAATCTTTTACATCCTTGGATAATATCAGGATTCCCTTGCCTTCCCTCCTGCAAGGAGGACCATTGTTTTACCTTCATGTGAAAACCTGAGTTCATTCTTCCACAAACTTCCTCGAAATTTTAATAACCATTCAAAAGGCAACTAAGTCATTCACCGAGATACTAAAAGTAGAATTTTGATTTTATTTTGCATGTTTTTTATTTAGAGAAGAAAAGAACAATTGCACTCTGCACAATGCTCCAATAGTGGTAAATTGTGATATAAGTGGATGGGTGCTGTATTATATCAATGATGTAGACAACTGTAGTAGCCATGATATTTCTATAAAACACCATTAGAGAAGACAATGAGAATCATTCTAAAAACAAATAGATCTTGTACTATAACCCAATATTTGTTGGTTATGCACCACCTTTATATTTCTTGGTTAGAATTAATTGACTAGTCAGAATACCTGGCACAAGTCAAGACCCAGGCCATGAGAGAGAACCAACCACCTACACTGTTAATGATACTCTGCTCTGCTGCAGACAGGAGCATAGATGAACTGTTCTCTGAAAGACTTCACCGAGCAGTGACTCAAAAATGATTGCTGAGACTCACAGCCAAACACTCAGTTATACATAAAGAGTCTTGTAGAACAGTGGCGTGAAAACGTAAAGGACCTTCAGGTAACAGGAGCTCCAACAGAAGGTCAAGAGAGACAGCTAACCAGAGGCCAGATGAGTTTCGTGAGACTGAAGCAACAACCAAGGATCATGTATGAACTGGATCTTGAGTTCCAACATAGAAGTATATGATGGGCAAATCAGGTTCCATGTAGATCCTCAAGTGAGAAGCCTGGGTGCTGTCCCTTACATGGACACTGTTGCCAGACTTTTGATCAGTTCCTGTTGGCATGACTGTCTTTCTAGCCCACAGATGAGAAGGACATGATCAGGCCTGATGCAACGTGGTGAGCAAGGGTGGATGGGAAGGGGATCTTCACTTATCTAAGAAATAAAGGAGAGGTGATGGGAGAGAAAGAGAGGAAGGGTGGGACTGGAAGAAGAGAAGGGATTGATTCTACAGCCAGAATGTAATGTGAATAAATAAATCAATTTCAAGAAAAGGTTCATGATATATGATTTTAGGAATATGATATCACCCTGATCTTTGGAAGAGAAATTGTGTGTGGCATGAATACAATTGTGTAAGCACTTGGGAACAAAGATGCACCCCAGCATCGCTGCACTGGAAGAAAAGATGGAAAAAATCTCCACAGTCACCATGACCTTGCCCTTGGTGCTACAGTAGACAGGGAGGAAAGTGATCCAAACAGTACAAAACACCAGCATGCTGAATGTCAAGAACTTGTCCTCATTGAATGTGTCCAGCAGGTTCCTGGCCATGAAAGCCAAAATGAAGCTTCCCAGGGCCAGGAAGCCTAGGTATCATATGACATAGTAAAATGCTATGACCAAACCCTTGAGGCAGACAATAATAATGTGGCCATGCTCAGAGTGTGCATCAATATCAACAGAGGGAGGAGAAGCTCCTACCCAGATTTAACAGAGAATAATTTGCATGAGTGTACAGAGAGGAATGATGTAGTTAAGTGTTCCTGAAACCAGAATATACCTCATCCTTCTTGCAGGAGCTGTGACTTTGAAAGCCAGAAGCACTGTGATTGTTTTTGCCAACACAGTGGAAATATCCACAGTGAATACAATTCCAAATGTGATTTGCTGAAGGATGCAGGTGGCTGAGTTTGGATGGCCAATGAAGAGCAAGGAGCAGAGGAAACAGAACATGAGTGACACGAGTAAGGTATAGCTGAGAGAGCAGTTATTGGCCTTCACTATGGCTGTGTCATTGTGTTCCAAAAATACCCCAAGAACCAGAGCTGTGAAGGCAGAGAAGCCCAAGGCCATTAAGGCCAGAGTCATCCCCAAGGGGTCTTCATAGCTCAGAAAGATCACAGCTTTATGGATGCAGTGATTCTTCTCAATGTTGGTGTACTGATTCTCTGGACACTTCACACACAGACACACCATGTCTGATTGAAAAAAAAAACAGGTTTGTTAGTACAGCTTCAGCAGTTTATTGACAAGACATTTTAATACTTCTGTTGGAGAATCTTTGAAATAGTTGCATTTGGTTGCTCATAACATAATTGAAGGACATTGCTGTACAGCAAATCTTATATTCATTAGTTCTTATATTTACAGAGAACAAAACCAAACCATCATTTGTCTAACTGTGTTGATAAAAACATTTACATATTTTCATAAAACACAGATTTCTTTCATTATTCTGAATGCTATCATGAAGTGACTTAGTCTGGTAAATTCATAAAATCTAAAATCACTAACCACAGTGTGGCTGAGTGTGTTTTAAAATCACCAATCCCATACATTCTTTGCCTCCTAAGTTCATTGATGATTCAATTAATGCTGTTGTTATGAGAGATCAAGACTGTCTTCTACTTGGACAAGACCTATGGCAGCCTTTCTTGTTCCAATAGCCCAACCTGAACATATTGATATAAAAGAAACAGTAAAAGAAATCATCAGGGTTGAGTTTTATGTTTCTATTTTGTGTGTGTGTGTGTGTGTGTGTGTGTGTGTGTGTGTGTGTGTTTGCAAATGTTTCTATTGGTGTGTCCATATAAAAGAAATAGATGAGTTCATAAATTTTGCAATGATTTGATTTATATGGGGGAAGTAGGAATGGGTGTGCAAGAAGTAAAATTTATATAAATGTAATATTAATATTTGAAAATTATAAAAAAAATACTTTATATCTCTTTATTTATGTTATTATCTGGTAGTACAGAGAAAGAATTCCAGAATGTTGATCATGGGAAGCTTTAACCCTAACATTGAAGGTAGTTACCGCTACAGACTGAGCAGTACAATGCCTTTCATTTTGATCCCTTCATCATGGGAAACATCCTGCACCTTCCTAATTCCCTAATTTCAATCTGTATGTGATGCAGACTCTAATTTATTATTTCATGAAATTCTTAGGGTTGTGTTATATAAAAATTTTCACATAAGACCCCTTAGATTTTGTAGATCATGTATCAACACTTACCCCTACTTTACTAGAAATAAATGGCGTCAGACACTTGAAAAATGGGCTTCTAGATATTCAATGAATTCTGTTTCGTGTTCATCAGTTTCTTATAATTTTACAAGTAATTTTTTTTACCGCTACACTAATTTCCCTAAAGATAACAGATTTGTTTTCCACACCCTCATTACCCTGTGCATTGGTCATTTGCCTTATCTGTTCTACCTGGGGCTATGTATATACATGGTGCACATAGACATATGTAATAACACATTAATATGTTCAAAAAGAGTAAGTGTATATTTGAAATATTAGTGACTGCAATCTTCCCTACATGTAGTGTTAGAGATGAATGAGTAGGAAAGATCTGGTGAGTAATTTCTCACTGCAGCTTGATTAAAAACATTGTTTATTTGAGAAATTGTGATATAACTTAAATTTTCAATGAATCCATATGTAGGTTTAGGCATAAGAGTTTTTTGTTATTATGTTGTTAATATATGTATCCCTATATAGACTAATGGAGGAAATAGTATATTTTATTTTTGCAGTTGCATTTTACACTCCTTCAGCATCCCTTTGTTGGTGGATAGGACTACCAATGTGAAGGCTTTATGAGAGCAGCAAACACTCACTTGTTCCATTAGAAATTTCATTTTCTGGGCAGTGGACACAAATAAAACAGCAGGCTGACATTCCCTCCTGCCTGAATTTTCTGATTCCAGGACCACAATCAGCACTGCATACAAAGGGCAGCATCTGAGAAAATAATATACATGCTAATACCAGGAGTTTTAGCTACTTCTGCCATAACAATATCATATTAAAGCAAATGGATGAAAAGTTGAAATTATTAACCAAATAAAAGCAAAAACAAAAAACGAAAAGAAGCAAACAAACAAAAACCACACACTGTCATTTTCATGCAAAGTCTAATCTCATATTCTTCCCATATGTATATATAACTAGAACTCTTCTTGTGGTTGAGAAAAAAAGAGTCTCACTGTGTAGAATTTGGGACCTCAACTCCCTATGTAGAATAGGAAACATTTCTTTCTCTCTCTTTATGTATATTTTCATTTTTATTCTGGCAATTTTGGTAATATTTTAATGACTATTTCAAAGAAGAGTGGAGACAGTACATATTACTGTCCAATTTCTGTTTATATTTTAAGGCATGGTCTCTATGTTATGCTGCCTGCCTTGGATTAGCTATATAGGTCTGACTGGCCACAGGAGAACAGAGAATTTCCTGCCTCTGTCTACAAAGGATTTGGATTAAAGACACGCATTACACACACCCGGCTTCTTTCTGATTTTAATTGATGTTTTAAATTTTTCTTTTCCAGGGGGATCCAAGATGGTGGCGAGCAGTGTGGACTGTGTTTGGAGGCTCCAGTGAACAATTCAAGAAATTGCACAGATTTCTGAGCCAGGAGCACCAAGGTCCTCACACCACGGCAGCAGGAGTGCTCCATGGTTGGAAGGGAACAGGGTTTGGACGACCTGCGAGCCCCTGCACATTGGAGGAGCACAGATTTTCTTGGATCGGAGCAGCAGAGGCAGAGGCAGCAGCAGCAGCGGCACCAGTGGCACCAGTGGCACCAGCGGCAGTGGCTTAGGTTTGCAGCTCAGAGCCTTCCTGTGGAGGTGACTGGTGTGGTGGCCAGTGGGAGTTGCTGCAGAAGCGGGGACTCTGGGCAAGATTTGGGTCACGTGGTGCCTTGGAACCCAGACTGGACTTGACAGACAAGTCGACCACATAGTCCCAGGTTCTGGCTCAGCTCAGTAAGCAATTCTGCCCGAGGCAATAAGTCAGCGCATCCGCAGCTCCCCTGCTGTGGCACAGGCTGGGCAGAGTGCTTAGTTCCACCCTAGGCAACTCTTCCGCTCAGAGGCAGCCTCCCTGCGGTGACGCAGTGTTGGTGGAGTGCTTGGTTCCACCAGCAGCGCTGGCTCAGCACAGCCGCAGTTCTCCTGCTGTGACGCAGGCTGGGTGGAGCACTCAGTTCCACCAGAAGTGCTGGCTCAGCACAGCCGCAGTTCTCCTGATGTGATGCAGGCAGGGCGGAGTGCTCAGTTCCACCTCTGGTCCTGGCTCAGCGCAGCCAGAGTTCTCCTGTTGTGACAGGATGGGGGGAGCACTCAGCTCCACTAGAAGTGATAGCATAGAGCAGCCGCAATTCTCCTGCTGTGACACAGGTTGGGCGGAGCGCTCAATTCCACCGGCTCTAAGACTTTGGTTTGGACACAGTGTGCAGTTTGAATCCAGAATTCCTGGCTGAGCTTGGTGGACAGTTCAGGCCCTAAGTCAATAACTGACCACAGCACACACTTTGGGCCAAAAGCCCCTAGCTCAGCTTGCTGCGCAGTCCCAGCTGAAAAATTCTGGCTGGACCCTGTGTGCATTTTGGGCCCAGAATCCCTAGCTGCGCTCGGCAGATGGTTCAGGCCCTGAGAATCTAGCTGAGTTCAGCCCATATTTCAGGCCCAGTGTTCCTGGCTGGACTTGGGAGGAGATACAGAAGGCTGTGGATACCTTGGCCTGACCCAACGCTCATTCAGAGACCCAGAACGATTGAAGGACCCACGGCACAGGAGAGCTGAGGATCACTGGCTGTGAGAGTCCAAAACAACAGGGCTAACCTCCTAACATCCACACCAGTGAAGCATTAGAGCTTCAAGGCTAGGGAAATCATGAGAAAAAAAGTGAATCTATCATCAGACTCCGTCCCACCAAATCTGGAAGCTACCCAACAAAAACAAAGACGGCAAGATGTCTAAAGGACAGCGAAAAAGCATACTCAAAAAAACCCAAAACAACATGGTGTCTCCAGTTTCCAGCTGTCACAAAGAAAACAACCCAGAGAACTCAAATACAACAGAAATACAAGAATATAACCTCAAATACTTAGTAATCAGGATGATAATGGAGGAAATAAATAAAATTTGTAATCAAATGCAGGAAGACACAGCCAAACAGTTGAGAGACATAAAAGAAGCACATAGAGTGGAACTAGAAAAATTGCAGGAAAATGCAAACAACCAGATGAAAGAAATAAATGAAAGGGTTCAAGCTCTGAAGACCTATACAGAGGCAATGGAAGAAACTCAGGAATATACAATCAGATGAAAGAAATCAAAAAGTCAGTTCAAGATCTGAAAATGAAAATGGATTCAATAATAAACACACAGACAGAAAAAAAATGAGAACGTGAGACCTCAGAGAAGAAGGCGAGCAACACAGAGGTGAGCTTTTCTAACAGAATCCAAGAGATGGAAGAACGAATCTCAGGTCTAGAAGATACAATCACAGATCTTGAAGCAGCCATTAAAGAAAATGCCAAATCTGGAAAACTCCTGACACAAAACATCCAAGAAATTAAGGACACCAAGAAAAGAAGAAATCCGAGGATAATAGGCATTGAAGAAAGAGAAGATATCAGACTCCAAGACCAAGAAACTGTTCTCAACATAATCATAAAAGAAAATTATCCCAGTCTAAAGAAAGAGATGCCCATAAACATAAAAGAGGCATACAGAACACCAAATAGAATTGACCAGAAAAGAAAAACTGCCCGTCACATAATATTCAAAACACAATACATACAGAACAAAGAAAAAATATTAAAAGCTGCAAAAGAAAAGAGCCAAATAATATTTAATGGCAACCCTAACAGAATTACACCCAACTTCTCAGCAGAGACCATAAAAGTCAGAAGGGCCTGCACAAAGATCCTGCAAACCCTAAGAGACCACAGATGCCAGGCCGGACAACTTTACCCAGCAAAACTATCAATAGCCATTGATGGAGAAAACAAAATATTCCATGACAAAAACAAATTCAAACAGTACCTATTCACAAATCTAGCTTTACAGAAGGTACTAGAAGGAAAACTCCATCCCAAGGGGTCAAGATACAACCAAAACTACTGAGGAAATAGATAACTATCCCATGGCAAAAACACAACTACACAAACACTCGACTGGAAACAACGTCAAAAATAAGACTCTTAACAGTCACTGGTCATTAATATCTCTCAACATCAATGGTCTCAATTCTCCAATGAAAAGACACAGACTAACTGAATGGGTGCATGAACAAGATCCAACATTCTTCTGCATTCAAGAGACACATCTCACACATAATGATGGGCATTACCTCAGGATAAAAGGTTTGAAAAAATATTCCAATCAAATGTTCACAAGAAGCAAGCAGGTGTAGCCATTTAAGTATCGAACAAAATAGACTTTCAACCAAAATTAATCAAAAGGGATGAGGAGGGACACTTCATACTCATCAAAGGTAACGTCAACCAAGATGACATCACAATTCTGAACATCTATGCTCCCAAAACAAGGGCACCCACATTTGTAAAAGATCTGCTAAAAAAAAGCTTAAACCACACATCAATCCCCACACAATAATAGTGGGAGACTTCAACACCCAACTCTCACTGAAGGATAAGTCATTAAAACGGAAACTAAGCCGAGAAATAACATCATTAACCAATGCAATGGGTCAAAGGGATCTACCTGATATCTATAGAACCATTCACCCAAACAAGAAAGAATATAACTTCTTCTCTGCACCCCATGGAACCTTCTCTAAAATTGATCACATTGTAGGTCACAAATCAAGCTTTAATAGATGCAAGAGGATTGAAATAATACCTTGTATCCTATCAGATCACCATATTCTTAGGCTGCAATTCAACAACAACAGAAATAACAAAAGCCTACATGTATGTGGAAACTAAACAACTCTCTGCTAAATGACACCTGGGTCAGGGAAGAAATAAAGAAAGAAATCAAGGAGTTTCTGAAATTCAATAAAAATGAAGAAACAACATACCCAAATTTGTGGGATACATTGAGAGCAGTGCTAAGAGGAAAATTCATAGCACTAAGTGCCTTTAAAAATAAATTGGAAACATTGCACATAAGCATCTTAACGATACAACTGGAAGCCCTAGAAAAAAAAAGAAGCAGAAACACCCAAGAAGAGTAGAAGTCTAGAAATAATGAAACTCAGGGCTGAAATTAACAAATTAGAAACTAAGAAAACAGTCCAAAGAATCAACAAATCCAAGAGCTGGTTCTTTGAGATACTCAACAAGATAGACAGACCGTTAGCCAAACTAACTAAAAGACAGAGAGACAGTATTGAAATCAACAAAATCAGAAATGAAAAGGGAGACATAAGAACAGACACTGAAGAAATTCAAAGAATAAGAAGATCCTACTTTGAAGGCATATATGCCACAAAATTTGAAAATCTAAGGGAAATAGACGATTCTCTTGATCAATTTCACTTGCCAAAGTTGAATGAAGAACAGATAAACAAGCTAAATAATCCCATATCCCCTAAAGAAATAGAAGCAGTCATCGATAGTATCCCAACCAAGAAATGCCCCGGGCCAGATGGTTTCAGTGCAGAATTCTACCAGACCTTCAAGGGCCAGCTAATATCGATACTCTTCAAGATACTCCAAAGATAGAAATGGATGGAAAATTACCAAATTCATTCTATGAGGCCATAGTCTCATTGATACCTAAACCTCACAAAGACTCAACAAAAAAGAGAATTTCAGACCAATTTCTCTTATGAACATCAATGTAAAAATACTAAATAAAACATTTGCAAAACGAATATAAGAACACATGAAAGATATCATTCATCATGAACAAGTAGGCTTCATTCCAGGCATGCAGGGATGGTTTATTATATGGAAATCCATCAATCTAATCCACCATATAAACAAACTGAAAATAAAAAACCACATGATCATCCTTTGGATGCAGAGAAAGCATTTGATAAAATCCAACACCCATTCATGTTTAAAGTTTTAGAGAGATCGGGGATACAAGGCACTTTCCTCAACATAATAAAAGCTATAAACAGCAAGCCTATTGCCAAAATCAAAGTAAATGGTGTGGTACTTAAGGAAATTCCTCTAAAATCGGGAACAAGGCAAGGCTGCCCACTCTCTCCATATCTCTTCAATATAGTACTCGAAGTTCTAGCAAGAGCAATAAGACAACAAAAGGAGATCAAGGGTATCCAAATGGGAATGGAGGAAGTCAAAGTATCCCTATTTGCAGATGATATGATAGTGTACATAAGTGATCCTCAAAATTCCACCAGAGAACTCCTACAGACGACAAATAACTTCAGCAAATTAGCTGTAGACAAAATTAACTCAAAAAAGTCTGTAGCCTTCCTATACACAAATAACACGATTGCAGAGGAAGAAATAAGGAAAACCACACCCTTTACATTAGCCACAAGCAATATAAAATATCTAGTAGTTACTCTAACTAAGCAAATGAAGGACTTGTATGAAAAAAATTTCAAAACTCTGAAGAAAGAGATTGAAGATGACCTGAGAAGATGGAATGATCTTCCTTGCTCATGGATTGGGAGAATTAACATAGTAAAAATGGCCATCCTACCAAAAGCAATCTACAGATACAAGGCAATCCCTATCAAAATACCTACACAATTTTTTAAAGACATTGAAAGTTCAATTCTGAACTTCATATGGAAAACCAAAAAACCCAGAATAGCTAAAACAATCTTCTACAATAAAAGGTGCTCTGGAGGAATCTTCATACCTGATCTCAAACTGTACTATAAAGCAATAGTAATTAAAACAGCATGGTACTGGCACAGCAACAGGCTGGTTGATCAGTGGAATCGAATCAAAGCCCCAGATGTGAATCCATACACATATGGTCACTTGATTTTTGACAAAGAAGCCAAATCCATTCAATGGAAAAAGAATAGCATCTTGAACAAATGGTGCTGGTCTAACTGGAGGTCTATGTGTAAAGAAATGCAACTGGACCCACATTTGTCACCTTGCATAAAACTTAAATCCAAGTGGATTAAAGACTTCAACATAAAGCCATAGGGACTAAGTCACTTAGAAGAAAAAGTGGGGAAGAGGCTGGAACATATTGGCACAGGAGACAACTTCCTGAACAGAACACCAAAGGCTCAGGCCTTAATGTCAACCATTAATAAATGGGACCTCATGAGGCTGAGAAGCTTCTGTAAGGCCGGAGACATTGTGAAGAGAACAAAGTGACAGCCTACAGACTGGGAAAAGATCTTCACCAACCCAACATCTGACAAAGGTCTAATATCCAAAATATATAAAGAACTCAAGTAGCTAAACACCACCAAACCAAATAACCCAATTGAGAAATGGGGCTTGGAACTAAACAGAGAATTCTCAACAGAGGAATATCAAATGGCTGAGAAACACTTAAAGAAATGCTCAACCTCCTTAATCATCAGGGAAATGCAAATCAAAACAACTCTGAGATACCATCTTACACCCACCAAAATGGCTAAGATCAAAAATTCAAGTGACACACATGCTGCCTAGGATGTGAGAGAGAGGAACACTCCTTCATTGCTAGTGGGAATGCAAACTACTACAGCCACTTTGGAAATCTATCTGGTGCTATCTCAGAAAAATGGGAATAGGGCTTCCTCAAGACCCAGCTATTCCACTCCTTGGAATATACCCAGAAGATGCTCCAGTACACAACAAGAAAATTTGCTCAACCATGTTCATAGCAGCCTTTTTCATAATAGCCAGAACATGGAAACAGCCTAAGTGTCCCTCAGTAGAAGAGTGGATAAAGAAATTGTGGTACATATACACTATGGAATACTACTCAGCTATTAAAACAAGGAATTCCCGAAATTTGTGGATAAATGGATTGAGCTAGAAATGATCACAATGAGTGAGTTAACCCTGTAGCAGAAAGAATCAAATGGTATATACTCACTTATATCTGCATACTAGCCCAAGGGGCATGTCCCACGAAAGCCTTTACTTATCCGGAAACTGGGATAGAGGGGAGGACATCCTATTGGGACTCTAAATGAGAGACACATGGAAGAACAGCAAAATAATAGGATCCAGAGTGTCCTATAAACCTACAAGTAGAACATTATGATAGGCAGATTTGGGCCCAGGGGTCCCACTCAAACTAAGGCACTACCCAAGGACAAAGCAGGCAGTAAATTTTAAACTCCTTCCCAGATCTAGCCAATGGGCAGAACATTTTCCACAGTTGAGTGGAGAGTGTGATATGACTTTCTCACGTACTTTGGTGCCTCACATTTCACCATGTCCCCTGGAGGGGGAGACCTGGTGGCACTCAGAGGAAGGACAGCAGGTTGCCAAGAAGAGACTTGATACCCTATGAGCACATACAGGGGGAGGTAATCCCCCTCAGGAACAGTCATAGGGGAGTGGAATAAGGGGAAAATGGGGGGATGGGAGGGAGGAATGGGAGGATACAAGGAATGGGATAAACATTGAGATGTAACAAGAATAAATTAATAACAAAAAAATAAAAGAAAATTATTTTCACCAAAAAAAAAAAAAAAAAAAAGAAAGAAAAGTTTTAAACAGTATGTCCAATAATGGCTCTAGGATATGATATAGATGTGAATTCTGATTCAGTTGTTATTCAGACATTCTATTTGAGCTGTGCCACTACAACTAAAAAGTTGTTTCAACATTAAATAAGTTATGTTCAGAAATTATTTAAGTTACATCTTAACTGATAATTTCAGTTTGTCACATATTATGATAGTTAATGTAAATATCTCTTCTTCGTATTAAAAAGGGAGTCATTCCAAATCAATGAACACATGAGCTGCATGTGTAGTTACTGAGCAAAAAATCCATTCCATGTCAGGAATAAAATCTTATGCTCTTTCTAACTATACCTTGCTTCAGCATTAGAAAAACAGTCATTAGAATAATACATGGGAATAAAAATTATGGAGGCAGTGCTTTGCTCTTAGATATGTGTAACAGGATACACGCAGTATGAAAAACCATAAAAATGATAATATCAAATCAATATATATTTAAATGTGCATATTCAATGACACCCTCAACAAAGAGTTCAAAGAATGATTATAAGAATTTTTTCTAAAAAATCAAAAGAAGAGACACAAACTTTTTCTGGAAGAATACAATACAGTCAAAAGAACTTGCATACGATAAGGCATTGTTAGAGTATGTGAAACAGTAATCCCATAAGGATACAAAATTATAAAAATATTCACACAAAAATATGTAAAGGAAAAACAAAATAAAGAAAATTAAATTCTAAGTAAAATGTTTCACCAAAAAACATGATGGCCAAGTATGACGTATGTGCATACGTATTAGAAATTTTAATGTATGACAAAGATAAAAAAAATTCAGAAGATTAAAAGCACAAGATACCAAGGTGTTATGATTAAAAGATCATATACACAAACAATGGATACAAGAGGAGAAAGACACACTCAAGACATCAACACCAATTCCTGAAAAAATGTAGTTGTAAATTTCCTGTGAGATACGTGGCCATTAAGACACAATAGACATTTAAATACCCAAAACTCAATATCAATAAAGAAACAGCCCTTACCATTAAACTTAAAAATTGTTTTGTAACAATGACATAAAATCTGAGGTTGCAGTAGAGAATGCCATGCCATGGAAAGGCCCAATCTCTATTACACTAGATTCTTCTATGGACATTCTTTAAGAAGAAGAAGAATAGGGATGTTTTTCAAGCATTTAGAGACATAAGTGCCAACCACAGTAACCCCTTCACAATTGAACACAAGATGTCAAAGGAACTCATAGACAGTATTAAAGTACAGAGAAGCACAACTATTAGAAAAGTATCAATTACTGCATTAACAATAAATAGACGATATTTACCAAATACTTTTCAAAAATAATTTAATCTTCATGATAATATTACCTAATAAAAATCAACAGACAACAAGATGGTTTAATTAAACAACAACAATAACAAAAAACAAAAATTCTTGTGTTACCTCCATGGAGGAAGCGTTATTTATAAACCTGAGCAGATTTTTTTCTATAAAAATTTGGGGAAATATTTTAATGAATTCTGATTTTCAAAATCTGAGAACAGTCCTTTTTATGGATATGGATTGAAATAATTCTTAACTAAAATCTACCAAGTGTACTGAACAACACAACAGAATGATCAGTCTCTGCCCCTACATCTACTTACACGAGGCATGTAACTGTGATTCCAAGCATACAGGTTAGCTAAATGAGACACATCACATAAATACAATCTAGGGTTCAATAACATGATTATGAAAAATATCATAAAAGGCTTTTAAAGAAGTACATTATCCATTCAGTGTTTTAAAACAAAAACTGATGGAGTAGAAAGAATATATCTTGGCAGAATAGGATTTTCTATGGCAAACAGATTGACAGCACTGTACTAGTTGGAAAGAAAAATTTAAAACATCAATTAAAATCAGAAAGAAGCCAGGTGTGTGTAATGCATGTGTGTAATCCAAACCCTTTGTAGACAGAGGCAGGAAATTCTCTGTCCTCGTGTGGCCAGTCAGGCCTATATAGCTAATCCAAGGCAGGCAGCATAACATAGAGACCATGCCTTAAAATATAAACAGAAATTGGACAATAATATGTACTGTCTCCACTCTTCTTCGAAATAGTCATTAAAATATTACCAAAAGTGCCAAAATAAAAATGAAAATATACAGAAAGAGAGAGAAAGAAATGTTTCCTATTCTACATAGGGAGTTGAGGTTCCAAATTCTACACAGTGAGACCCTTTTTTCTCAACCACAAGAAGAGTTCTAGTTAACTGTATATGTGAAGAATATAAGATTAGACTTTGCATGAAAATGACAGTGTGTGGTTTTTGTTTGTTTGCTTCTTTTTTTTTTTTTTTGTTTTTATTTGGTTTTTGGAGACAGGGTCTCTCTCTCTGTGTTAGCCTTGGCTGTCCTGGACTTGCCTTGTACAACAGGTTGGCCCGAAACTCATAGTGATACCTCTGCCTCTGCCTCCCTAGTGTTGGGAATAAAGGCATGCACCACCATACCCAGCAACGGTGTTGTTTTTACATAGACCTTAATATTGAATTAAGGATTTGAAGTGAGCATGCAAGAAACAGCAAATTTCTGGTGAAGCATATACAACCCCATCATCATGTTCAGTGTAATACAAAAAAATTTCTTTTAACTTAAGAAATAATTCAATAAACTTTATACACAAACTAAGTTTTACTCAGGCTCTCCCAGTATTCACAGGCTTTGTAAAGTCTTCTTATTTCAGGAAACAATTCTAATTTTAGCTTCCTACACATTAACTCAGGACTTTGTCACCACCAATACACCAGGATCTACCTTTTCAGCTATTTTTTCTTTAAACTGCATTTATCAAGATTTATTGGAGATGTTTGTTATCTGAGGTTTGAGAAGATAGCTCACCTGTTTCAGATATTTTTTACTCCTAATGCTAAAAGCCATTGCTGTGATTAAACATTGACCATAAACAAACTGAGGAAAAATGATTGATTTGACTCATTAATTACAGCCAAGGGCAGAAAAGGAAGGCATTTGGAAACCAAAGCATAAACACTTGAAGGAACATAGCTTGCTGTCTTGAACTGTTTGATTTCTCATGTATACATTCCTAGGAATAGTACTTTCTGGAGTAAACAAGTATGCCTACAATGCATACCAATTAGTAAACTATCTCAGAGATATAAAGACAGGCTAGTGTTTTAAAGAAAATTCTTTAATTAAAGTTCCCCTAACCAGTTCTGTCTTTTACTGTACTTTGTATGAGCTCAATGAAAATTAATTAGAAAACTAGGTTGCAATGTATATACTGTTTGAAAAGGAAGATAAAAGTTCCTTTTCTTGAATTTCCAAGACTGGTTAATAATCTCAACTTTTCATCCATTTGCTTTAATATGATATAGTTATGGCAGAAGTAGCTAAAACTCCTGGTATTAACATGTATATTATTTTCTCAGATGCTGCCCTCTGTATGCAGTGCTGATTGTGGTCCTGGAATCAGAAAATTCAGGCAGGAGGGAATGTCAGCCTGCTGTTTTATTTGTGTCCACTGCCCAGAAAATGAAATTTCTAATGGAACAAGACAGTGTTTGCTGCTCTCATAAAGCCTTCACATTGGTAGTCCTATCCACCAACAAAGGGATGCTGAAGGAGTGTAAAATGCAACTGCAAAAATAAAATATACCATTTCCTCCATTAGTCTATATAGAGATACATACATTAACAACATAATAACTACCAAGTGAGTCCAGGACAGCCAAGGCTACACAGAGAGACCCTGTCTCAAAAAAACCAAACCAAAAAAACCATAATAACAAAAAACTCTTATGCCTAAACCTACATATTGATTCATTGAAATTTTAAGTCATATCACAATTTCTCAAATAAACAATTTTTGTAATCAAGCTGGAGTGAGAAATTCTTCACAAGATTTTTCCTACTCATTCATCTCTAAAACTACATGTAGAGAAGATTGCAGTCACTAATGTTTCAAATATACACTTATTCTTTTTGAACATATTTATGTGTCACTACATATGTCTATGGGCACCATGTATGTACATAGCCCCAGGTAGAACAGATAAGGCAAATGACCAAAGCACAAGGTACTGAGGGTGTGGAAAACAAATCTGTTATCTTTAGGGAATTAGTGTAGCGGTAAAAAAAAATTACTTGTAAAATTATAAGAAACTGATAAATATGAAACAGAATTCAATGAATATCTAGAAGCCCATTTTCAAGTGTCTGACGCCATTTGTTTCTAGTAAAGTAGGGGTAAGTGTTGATACATGATCTACAAAATATAAGGGCTCTTATGTGAAAATTTTTATATAACGCAACCCTAAGAATTTCATGAAATAATAAATTAGATTCTGGGTCTCATACAGATTGAAATTAGGGAAGTAGGAAGGTGCAGGATGTTTCCCATGATGAAGGGATCAAAATGAAGGGCATTGTACTACTCAGTCCTTAGAGGTAACTACCTTCAATGTTAGGGTTAAAGCTTCCCATGATCAAGATTCCGGAATTCCTTCTCTGTACTGCCAGATAATAACATAAATTAGGAGATATAAAATATTTTTATAATTTTCAAACATTAATATTACATTTATATATTTTTTACTTCTTTTTAAACTTTTTAAAATTAATTTATTCTTGTTACATCTCAATGTTTATCCCATCCCTTGTATCCTCCCATTCTTCCCTCTCTCCCATTGTCCCATTATTCCCATCCCCTATGACTGTTCCTGAGGGGGATTACCTCCCCCTGTATATGCTCATAGGGTATCAAGTCTCTTCTTGGTAACCTGCTGTCCTTCCTCTGAGTGCCACCAGATCTCCCTCTCCAGAGGACATGGTGAAATGTGAGGCACCAGAGTACGTGAGAAAGTCATATCCCACTCTCCACTCAACTGTGGAGAATGTTCTGCCCATTGGCTAGATCTGGGTAGGGGTTTAAAGTTCACTGCCTGTATTGTCCTTGGCTGGTGCCTTAGTTTGAGCGGGACCACTGGGCCCAAATCTGCCTATCATAATGTTCTACTTGTAGGTTTCTAGGACCCTCTGTGTCCTGATACTTTGCTATTCTCCCATGCTTCTCTCATTTAGAGTCCCAATAGGATGTCCTCCGCTCTGTCCCAGTTTCCTGGTAAGTGAAGGCTTTCGTGTGACATGTGCCTTGGGCTAGTATAAAGTTATAAGTGAGTATATACCATTTAAGTCTTTCTGCTTCTGGGTTAACTCACTCATTGTGATGATTTCTAGCTCAATCCATTTATCCACAAATTTTGGGAATTCCTTGTTTTTAATAGCTGAATAGTATTCCATAGTGTATATGTACCACAGTTTCTTTATCCATTATTCTACTGTTGGACACTTAGGCTGTTTCCGTGTTCTGGCTATTATGAATAAGGCTGCTATGAACATGGTTGAGCAAATTTTGTTGTTGTGTGCTGGAGCATCTTCTGGGTATATTCCAAGGAGTGGAATAGCTGGGTCTTGAGGAAGCCCTGTTCCCATTTTTCTGAGATTGCACCAGATACATTTCCAAAGTGGCTGTAGTAGTTTGCATTCCCACTAGCAATGAAGGAGTGTTCCTCTCTCCCCACATCCTCTCCAGCATGTGGTGTCACTTGAATTTTTGATCTTAGCCATTCTGATGGGTGTAAGATAGAATCTCAGAGTTCTTTTGATTTGCATTTCCCTGATGACTAAGGAGGCTGAGCATTTCTGAAAGTGTTTCTCAGCCATGTGATATTCCTCTGTTGAGAATTCTCTGTTTAGTTCCAAGCCCCATTTCTCAATTGGGTTATTTGGTTTGGTGGGTGCGCTTGTATTGGGAGCATAGATGTTCAGAATTGTGATATCATCCTGGTTGACTTTACCATTGATGAGTATGAAGTATCGTTCCTCATCCCTTTTGACTAATATTGGTTGAAAGGCTATTTTGTTCGATACTAAAATGGCTACGCCTGCTTGCTTCTTGTGACCATTTGCTTGAAATATTTTTTCAAAGCTTTTATCCTGAGGTAATGCCCATAATTATGGGTGAGATGTGTTTCTTGAATGCAGAAGAATGTTGGATCTTGTTCATGCACCCATTCAGTTAGTCTGTGTCTTTTCATTGGAGAATTGAGACCATTGATGTTGAGAGATATTAATGACCAGTGACTGTTAAGAGTCTTAATTTTGACGTTGTTTCCAGTCGAGCGTTTGTGTAGTTGTGTTTTTGCCATGGGATAGTTATCTATTTCCTCAGTAGTTTTGGTTGTATCTTGACCCCTTGGGATGGAGTTTTCCTTCTAGTACCTTCTTTAAAGCTAGGTTTGTGGATAGGTACTGTTTGAATTTGTTTTTGTCATGAAATATTTGGTTTTCTCCATCAATGGTTATTGATAGTTTTGCTGGGTAAAGTTGTCTGGCCTGGCATCTGTGGACTCTTAGGGTTTGCAGGGTCTCTGTGCAGGCCCTTCTGGCTTTTATGGTCTCTGCTGAGAAGTCGGGTGTAATTCTGATAGGTTTGCCATTAAATGTTATTTGGCCCTTTTCCCTTGCAGCTTTTATTGTTTTTTCTTTGTTCTGTATGTTTCATGTTTTGATTATTATGTGACAGGCTGTTTTTCTTTTCTGGTCAATTCTATTTGGTGTTCTGTAGCCCTCTTGTATATGTATAGGCGACTCTTTCATTAGATTGGGGAAATTTTCTTCTATGATTTTGTTGATATTAGTTTCTGGGCCTTGGATTTTGATATCTTCTCTTTCTTCAATGGCTATTATCCTCAGATTTCTTCTTTTCATGGTGTCCTTAATTTCTTGGATGTTTTGTGTCAGGAGTTTTCCAGATTTGGCATTTTTTAATGGTTGCTTCAAGATCTGTGATTGTATCTTCTAGACCTGAGATTTGTTCTTCCATCTCTTGGATTCTGTTAGAAAAGCTCACCTCTGTGTTGCTCGCCTTCTTCTCTGAGGTCTCATGTTCTCGTTTTTCTTCTGCCTGTGTGTTTATCATTGAATCCATTTTCATTTTCAGATCTTGAACTGATTTTTTTATTTCTTTCATCTGATTGTATATTCCTGAGTTTCTTCCATTGCCTCTTTATAGGTCTTCAGAACTTGAACCGTTTTATTTATTTCTTTCATCTGGTTGTTTGCATTTTCCCTCAATTTTTCCAGTTCCACTCTAGGTGCTTCTTTTATGTCTCTCACCTGTTTGGCTACGTCTTCCTGCATTTGATTACGAATTTTATTTGTTTCCTCCATTCTCTGGGTTGTTTTCTTTGGGATAGCTGGAAACTGGAGATGCCATGTTGTTTTGGGGTTTTGTTTTTTTTGTGTGTGTATGCTTTTTCGCTGTCCTTTAGACATCTTGCTGTCTTTGTTTTTGTTGGGTATATTCCAGAGTTGGATGGAGGGAGTCTGATGATAGACTCATTTGTTTTCTCACAATTTCCCTAGGCTGGGAGCTCTAATACTTCACTGGTGTGGATGTTAGGAGGTTAGCACTGTTGTTTTGGACTCTCACAGCGAGTGATATTCAACTCCCATGTGCTGTTGGTCTTACAATTGTTCTGGGTCTCTGAATGAGCGTTGTGTCAGGCCAAGGTATCCACAGCCTTCTGTGTCCCCTGCCAAGTCCAGCCAGGAACACTGGGCCCGAACCATGGGCCAAACTCAGCTAGATTCTCAGGGCCTGAACCGTCTGCCGATCTCAGCTAGGGATTCTGGTCCCAAAATGCACACAGGGTCCAGGCAGAATTTTTGGGCTGAGACTGCTCACCAGGCTCAGCTAGGGGCTTTTGGCCCAAAGTGCATGCTGTGGTCAGTTATTGATTCAGGGCCTGAACTGTCCTCCAAGCTCAGCCAGGAATTCTGGATTCAAACTGCACACTGTGTCCAACCAGATTCTTAGAGCCGGTGGAGCTGAGCGCTCTGCCCAGCTTGCATCACAGCAGGAGAACTGCGGCTGCGCTGAGCCAGCGCCGGTGGTGGAACTGAGTGCTCTGCCCAACCTGCATAACAGCAGGAGAACTGCAGCTGAGCTGACCCAGCGCCAGTGATGGAACTGAGCACTCTGCCCTGCCTGTGTCATAGCAGGAGAGCTGTGGCTTTGCTGAGCCAGCACCGCTGGTGGAACCAAACGCTCTACCCTGACTGCTTCACCGCAGGGGAGCTTCCGCTGAGCTGAGGTGGTGCCTAGGGTGGGACTGAGTGCTCAGCCCAGCCAACACAACAGCAGAGGAGCTGTGGCTGCACTGAGTTAGTGCCTCGGGCAGAATTGCTTGCTGGGCTGAGCCAGAACCCAGGACTCTGGGGCTGAACTGTCCGCCGAGTCCAGTCTGGGTCCCAAGGCACAATGCGACCCAAATCCTGCCCAGAGTCCCCTCTCCTGCAGCAACTCCCACTGGCAACCACACCAATCACCTCCACTGGAAGGCTATGAGCTGCAAACCTCAGCCACCACTGCTGCTGACGCTGGTGTCGCTGGTGCCGCCGCTGCGGCTGCCTCTGCCGCTGCTGCTCTGATCCAATAAAATCCGCCCTCCTCCCGTGTGCAGGGGCACGCAGGTCCTCCACACCCTGGTCCCTCTGCACTGTGGAGCACTCTCACTGCCGTGGTGTGGGGACCTCGGTGTTCCTGGCTCAGAAATCTGTGCAATTCCCTTAATTGTTCACTAGAGCCTCCAAATATGGTCCACACTGCTCGCCGCCATCTTGGATCCATCTCCTACATTTTACTTCTCGCACTCACATTCCTACTTCCCCCATATAAATTAAATCATTGCCAAATTTATGAGCTCATCTATTTCTTTTATATGGACACACCAATAGAAACACTTGCACACACACACACACACACACACACACACACACACACACACACACACCAGAAACATAAAACTCAACCCTGATGATTTCTTTTACTGTTTCTTTTATATCAATATGTTCAGGTTGGGCTATTGGAATAAGAAAGGCTACCATAGGTCTTGTCCAAGTAGAAGACAGTCTTGATCTCTCATAACGACAGCATTAATTGAACAGTCAATGAACTTAGGAGGCAAAGAATGTATGGGATTGGTGATTATAAAACACACTCAGCCACACTGTGGTTAGTGATTTTAGATTTTATGAATTTACCAGACTAAGTCACTTCATGATAGCATTCAGAATAATGAAAGAAATCTGTGTTTTATGAAAATATGTACATATTCTCATCAACACAGTTAGACAAATGATGGTTTGGTTTTGTTCTCTGTAAATATAAGAACTAATGAATATAAGATTTGCTGTACAGCAATGTCCTTCAATTATGTTATGAGCAACCAAATGCAACTATTTCAAAGATTCTCCAACAGAAGTATTGAAATGTCTTGTCAATAAACTGCTGAAGCTGTACTAACAAACCTGTCCTTTTTTCATTCAGACATGGATCAGTGTGTGAAGTGTCCAGAGGATCAGTATGCCAACATTGAGAAGAATCACTGCATCCATAAAGCTGTGATCTTTCTGAGCTATGAAGACCCCTTAGGGATGGCTCTGGCCTTAATGGCCTTGTGCTTCTCTGCCTTCATAGCTCTGGTTCTTGGGGTATTTTTGAGACACAATGACACAGTCATTGTGAAGGCCAATAACAGCTACATCTTACTCATGTCACTCATGTTCTGTTTCCTCTGCTCCTTGCTCTTCATTGGCCATCCAAACTCAGCCACCTGCATCCTTCAGCAAATCACATTTGGAATTGTGTTCACTGTGGCTATTTCCACTGTGTTGGCCAAAACAATCACAGTGCTTCTGGTTTTCAAAGTCACAGCTCCTGCAAGAAGGATGAGGTACATTCTGGTTTCAGGAACACTTAACTACATCATTCCTCTCTGTACACTTATCCAAATTGTTCTCTGTTCAATCTGGGTAGGAGCTTCTCCTTCTTCTGTTGATATTGATGCACACTCTGAGCATGGCCACATTATTATTGTCTGCCACAAGGGTTCAGTTATAGCATTTTACTGTGTCCTAGGATACCTAGGCTTCCTGGCCCTGGGAAGCTTCATTTTGGCTTTCATGGCCAGGAACATGCCTGACACATTCAATGAAGCCCAGTTCCTGACATTCAGCATGCTGGTGTTTTGCACTGTTTGGATCACTTTCCTCCCTGTCTACCATAGCACCAAGGGCAAGGTCATGGTGGCTGTGGAGATTTTTTCCATCTTGTCTTCCAGTGCAGGGATGCTGGGGTGCATCTTTGTTCCCAAGTGTTACACAATTGTATTCAGGCCACACACAATTTCCCTTCCAAAGATCAGGGTGAAATCATATTCCTAAAATCATATATCATGAAACTTTTCTGAAATTGATTTATTTATTCACATTACATCCTGGCTGTAGAATCGATCCCTTCTCTTCTTCCCGTCCCATCTTTCCTCTCTCTCTCTCCCATCACCTCTCCTCTATTTCTCAGATAAGTGAAGATCCCCTTCCCACCCTCCCTTGCTCACCAAGTTGCATCAGGACTGATCATGTCCTTCTCATCTATGGCCTAGAAAAGCAGTTATAAAAGAGGAAGTGATCAAACAGTGTCCATGTCAGCAGTGTCTGGCAACAGTGTCCAGCTTCACACTGGGTATGACTAGTTGGTGTGGAAGCATCTTGATTTGTGTAGGAGGGCACAAATGTCATCTTCACCAGTGTCCAGACCTAACCTTTGAGTACTGCAGCAGCTAAACTTAGAGCCATTATGAGGCTCACCTCACAGAGGCAACTTGTGTCTTCTATGTAACAAAGATTTTTTTCTTTTCTTTTCGTCTTTTCTTTTTTCTTTTAAGTTATTTTTTTTTTAATTTTGGGGGCAGCTCTTCATATAGTTCTTTTAGAGAATCCATGAAAAAAAAATATATATATAGTGATTTATTAGAATAGGTTAAGGCCTATAAGTCCAGCTAATACAACAATGGCTGACTATGAATGGAAGGTTTAAGAACCCAGTAGTTGTTCAATCAATGAGACTGCATGTGTCAGCTGATCTTCTGTATGCAGGAATCACTAATAAGTAGGCTTTAAAGCAAGTGAAGGAAGGAACCTGTTAGAGAGAGTGAGAGTAAACAAAGATATGGTAAGCTTTCTTCTTTCATGTCGTCTATATAGGGTGTCAGAAGAAGGTATAGACAGATTGAAGGTGTGTTTTCACATCTCTAAGATCAAGATTAGATCTGAGTTTCCAAATAATAGGATTTAATTAAGAAGAAATAATCCCAGCCTAGTAGTGGTGGCACATACCTTTAATCTTAACACTTGGGAGACAGAGGCGGGCAGATCCCTGTGAGTTCTGGGACAGCCTAATTTACAGAGCAAGTTCCAGGACATCCATGAGTACATACAGTGAAACCCTGACTCAAAAGAAGGAAATAAAGAAACAAATAGATAAATAAAAAAGAAAATGAAAGAAAAAAGCATCCCTTATAGGTGAGCCTCACAGATGTGCCCAGCAATTTGGGTTCCTTTCCTTCAAAGAACCAGCCCTTGGGTCCATCGATTGCTTGAATTGCTCTTTGTTTCTAATTTGTTGGTTTCAGCTGTGAGTTTGATTATTTTCAGCTCTCTACTCCTGTTGAGTGTATCTGCTTCCATCTTTAGGGCTTCCAGATGTGTCATTAAGTTGCTTGAATGACATGTTTCCAATTTCTTTATGAAGGCACTTAGTGCTATGAACTTTCCTCTTAGCACTGCTTTCATCGTGTTCCATGAATTTTGGTATGTTGTACCTTCATTTTTATTGAATTTTAGGAAGTCCCTAATTTCTTCCTTTAATTCTTCTCTGATCCAATTAATATTAAGTAGGGAGTTCTTCAGTTTCCATGTGTGTGTAGAATTTAAAAATTTTTCTGTTGTTGTTGTTGAGGTCCAGTTTTAATCCATGTGGTCTTATAGGGTACAAGGTATTATTTCAATCTTCTTGTATC
This sequence comes from Acomys russatus, assembly GCF_903995435.1. Lineage (NCBI taxonomy): Eukaryota > Metazoa > Chordata > Mammalia > Rodentia > Muridae > Acomys > Acomys russatus. Next base: position 27,356 of record NW_026131556.1, read on the forward strand.
TGTTGAGGCATTTTTTGTGACCTGCTATATGGTCAGTTTTGGAGAGGGTTCCATGAGGTGCTGAAAAGAAGGCATAACCTTTGTTTTGGGATGAAAAGTTCTGTAGATATCTGTTGGGTCCATTTGATTCATGACATCTGTTTGTGTCATTATTTCTCAGTTTAGATTCTGTTTCTTTGACAATCATTTGGTGAGGTAGGGGTGTTGAAGTTCCCACTGTTAATGTGTGGGGATTAATGTGTTGTTTAAGCCTTATTAATGTTTCTATTACAAATGTAGGTGCCCTTGGGTTTGGGGCATAGATATTCAGAATTGTGATGTCATCTTGGTTGAGTTTTCCTTTGATGAGTATGATGGGTCCTTCCTCATCTCTTTTGATTAATTTTAGTTGAAAGTTTATTTATTTAATTTTTTGTTTTTGATTTGTTCATTTTACATCTCTATTGTTATCCCCTCCCTCATCACTTCTCGATTATACCCTCCCTCTCTCATAATGTCTCCCTCCCTATCCTAGTCCTCAGAAAAGTGAGCGCTCCTCCTATAATGTCTGATGTCAGCCTAACAAGTCTAATCTCATCTGTCTGTATCCTCTTCCTTGTGGCCTGGCAAGTCCGTCCTACCAGAGGTAAATAATCAATGTGTGGGGGTCACTGTCTATGGCAGAAATAGACCCTACTCCCCATATTAGTGAACCAACAAGGAAACTGTGCTGCCTATCTACTACATCTGAGCAGAGGGTTTAAGTCCTATCATGTACAACCCTTAGTTCGAACATCATTCACTGCAGTACCCTCCTCCTCTGCAGTTTGGTGGCTCCATTCATCTCCTTTCAGAACTCCTGATCCACAGTGTGGCTGAGTGTGTTTTAAAATCACCAATCCCATACATTCTTTGCCTCCGAAGTTCATTGATGGTTCAATTAATGCTGTTGTTATGAGAGATCAAGACTGTCTTCTACTTGGACAAGACCTATGGCAGCCTTTCTTGTTCCAATAGCCCAACCTGAACATATTGATATAAAAGAAACAGTAAAAGAAATCATCAGGGTTGAGTTTTATGTTTCTGTTTTGTGTGTGTGTGTGTGTGTGTGTGTGTGTGTGTGTGTGTGTGTGTGCAAGTGTTTCTATTGGTGTGTCCATATAAAAGAAATAGATGAGCTCATAAATTTGGCAATGATTTAATTTATATGGGGGAAGTAGGAATGTGAGTGTGAGAAGTATAATTTATATGAATGTAATATTAATGTTTGAAAATTATAGAAAAATACTTTATATCTCCTTATTTATGTTATTACCTGGCGGTACAGAGAAAGGATTCCAGAATCTTGATCATGGGAAGCTTTAACCCTAACATTGAAGGTAGTTACCTCTAAGGACTGAGCAGTACGATGCACTTCATTTTGATCCCTTCATCATGGGAAACATCCTGAACCTTCCTACTTCCCTAATTTCAATCTGTATAAGACCCAGAATCTAATTTATTATTTCATGAGATTCTTAGGGGTGCGTTATATAACATTTTCACATAATATCCCTTAGATTTTGTAGATCATGTATCAACACTTACCCCTACTTTACTGGAAACAAATGGCATCAGACACTTGAAAATGGGCTTCTAGATATTCAATGAATTCTGTTTCATATTTATCAGTTTCTCATAATATTACAAGTAATTTTTTTTACCGCTACACTAATTTCCCTAAAGATAACAGATTTGTTTTCCACACCATCATTACCCTGTGCATTGGTCATTTGCCTTATCTCTTCTACCTGGGGCTCTGTATATACATGGTGCACATAGACATATGTATTGACACATTAATATGTTCAAAAAGAGTAAGTGTATATTTGAAATATTAGTTACTGCAATCTTCTCTACATGTAGTTTTAGAGATGAATGAGTAGGAAAAATCTTGTGAAGAATTTCTCACTGCAGCTTGATTACAAAAATTGTTTATTTGAGAAATTGTGATATGACTTAAATTTTCAATGAATCAAAATGTAGGTTTAGGCCTAAGAGTTTTTTGTTATTATGTTGTTAATGTAAGTATCCATATATAGACTAATGGGGAAAATTGTATATTTTATTTTTGCAGTTGCATTTTATACTTCTTCAGTATCCCTTTGTTGATGGATAGGACTACCAATGTGAAGGCTTTATGATAGCAGCAAACACTCACTTGTTACATTAGAAAATTCATTTTCTTGGCAGTGCACACAAATAAAATAGCAGGCTGACATTCCCTCCTGCCTGAATTTTCTGAATCCAGGACCACAATCAGCACTGCATACAGAGGGCAGCATCTGAGAAAATAATATACATGCTAATACCAGGGGTTTTAGCTACTTCTGTCATAACTATATCATATAAATGCAAATGAATGAAAAGTTGAGACTATTACCCAATCTTGGAAATTCAAGAAAAGGAACTTTTATCTTTCTTTGTGCAAACAGTATATAAATTGCAACCTGGTTTGCTAATTAATTTTCATTGAGCTCATACAAAGTACAGTAAAGGACAGAACTGGTTAGGGGAACTTTAAACAAAGAATTTTCTCAAAAAGACTAGCCTGTCTTTATATCTCTGAGATAGTTTACCAATTGGTATGTATTGTAGGCATACTTGTTTACTCCAGAAAGTACTATTCCTAGGAATGTATACATGAGAAATCAAACAGAGCAAGACAGCAAGCAATATTCCTTCAAGTGTCTATGCTTTTGTTTCCAAATGCTTTCTTTTTCTGCCCTTGGCTGTAATTAATGAGCCAAATCAATCATTTTTCCTCAGTTTGTTTATGGTCAATGTTTAATCACTGCAATGGCTTTTAGTATTATGAGTAAAAAATATCTGAAACAGGTGAGCTATCTTCTCAAACCTCAGATAACAAACATCTCCAATAAATCTTGAGAAATGCAGTTTAAAGAAAAAAATAGTTGAAAAGATAGATCCTGGTGTATTGGTGGTGACAAAGTCCTGAGCTAATGTGTACAAAGCTAGAATTTGAATTGTTTCCTGAAATAAGAAGACTTTACAAAGCCTGTGAATACTGGGAGGGCCTGAGTAAAACTTAGTTTGTGTATAAAGTTTACTGAATGATTTCTTAAGTTAAAAGACTTTTTTGTATTACACTGAACATGATGATAGGTTTGTATATGCTTCATCAGAAATCTGGTGTTTCTTGCATGCTCACTTCAAATCCTTAATTCAATATTAAAGTCTATGAAAAACAACACCATTGCTGGGTATGGTGGTGCATGCCTTTATTTCCAACACTAGGGAGGCAGAGGCAGAGGTATTACTATGAGTTTCAGGCCAACCTGTTTTACAAGGCAAGTCCAAGACAGCCACAACTAACACACAGAGAGAGACCCTGTCTCCAAAAACCAAATAAAAACAAAAACAAAAAGAAGCAAACAGACAAAAACCACACACTGTCATTTTCATACAAAGTCTAATCTCATATTCTTCCCATATATAGTTAACTAGAACTCTTCTTGTGGTTGAGAAAAAATGGTCTCACTGTGTAGAATTTGGGACCTCAAGTCCCTATGTAGAATAGGAAACATTTCTTTCTCTCTCTCTCTCTGTGTATTTTCAATTTTATTTTGGCACTATTGGTAATATTTTAATGACTATATCGAAGAAGAGTGGAGACAGTACATATTAATGTCAAATTTCTGTTGAGTATTTTAAGGCATGGTCTCTATGTTATGCTGCCTGCCTAGGATTAACTATATAGGCCTGACTGGCCATGCGAGGACAGAGAATTTCCTGCCTCTGTCTACAAAGGGTTTGGATTAAAGACATGCAGTACACACACCTGGCTTCTTTCTGATTTTAATTGATGTTTTAAATTTTTCTTTCCAACTAGTACAGTGCTGTCAATCTGTTTGCCATAGAAAATCCTATTCTGCCAAGATATATTCTTTCTATGCCATCAGTCTTTGTTTTAAAACATTGAATGGACAATATACTTTTTTAATAGCTTTTTATGATATTTTTTTATAATCATGTTATTGACCGCTAGATTGTATTTATGTGATGTATCTTATTTAGCTAACCTGTATGCTTGGAATCACACTTACATTCCTGGTGTAAGTAGACGTAGGGGCAGAGACTGATCATTCTGTTGTGTTGTTCAGTACACTTGGTAGGTTTTAGTTAAGAATTATTCCAATCCATGTCCATAAAAGGGATTGTTCTCACATTTTGAAAATCAGACTTCATTACAATATTTCCCCAAATTTTTATAGAAAAAATCTGCGCAGGTTTATAAATAACACTTCCTCCATGGAGGTAACACAAGAATTTTTGTTTTTTCTTATTGTTCTTGTTTAATTAAACCATCTTGTTGTCTGTTGATTTTTATTATGTAATGTTATCAGGAAGATTAAATTATTTTTGGAAATTATTTGGTAAATATCGTCTATGTGTTGTTAATACAGTAATTGATACTTTTTTAATAGTTGTGCTTCTCTGTAATTTAATACTGTCTATGAGTTGCTTTGACATCTTGTATTCAATTGTGAAGGAGTTACCTCACAACATCAGAGACACCAAAATGACAAAAGAACAGTATAAAAATGCAAACAAAACCCAAAACAGTTCAGCAACTCCAAATCCCAGCTATCCCAATGAAAGCAACCCTGAGAACCTAAACACAATTGAAATACAAGAAAATGGCCTCAAGTCCTTAGACAGGAAGATGATAATGGAAGAAACAAATAAAATCTGTAAACAACTGCAGAGGATGCAACCAAACAGGTTAAAGACATGAAAGAGACATATAGAGAGGCACTGGAAGAATTTCAGGAAAATACAAACAAACAGATGAAGGAAATCAATAAAACAGCTCAAAATCTGAAGATGAAAATGGAATCTGTGATAACGGAACACACTGAAGGAAAACGTGATTGAGAGGCCTTAGAGAAGAAAAAAATTCTACAGTCAATATGCCCTTCCTCGATGTAAGAAAACCTATATTGATTTCATCTGAAAGGCAATTTTTTCAAAGGTGTCTGGAGGGAAATCTCAATGAAAGCAAAATATATTTGACTTATCATAATGTTTGCTGAATTATAGTTATCTGGATGGAACCTAACAAAGAAAAGCATAGACATACATGTAGACATCAAACATAGATGTACAATGCACAAACATGTGCATACAGAGAGAGCCACATCCATACAGAGATACACACATAATATATCAACACATTTACTTACCCACACATCAACATACATGACCAGAAAGCAATATGAACACACAGACACAGTCAGACACACAAGTGAAGAAATGCAGAAAACACATACATAGGCTTACACATGCATGCACAGATATATAAACACAAAAAGACACAATGAAATACAAACATACACACAGAGACATATTGACACAAAGACAGATTCATGAACACAGCATCTAAAGAAAGTCAGACAGACAGAACCATACACACATTCACACACACACACACACACACACACACACACACACAGACATACACACAACAACCTAGACATAGAGATATGCAGTCTCATATACAGAAACACACAAAACATACAGTCAGGAACACATAGAAACTTTCACTGTCATATTCCCCCAGAAAATCCACAAAGACAAAAACAAACAGACACTGACATTCAGACAAATTCATGCTAATTCCTACAGACAGACAGACAGTGTCAGTTGGACAGAAACACACACACACACGTAAAGTGAGAAACATAAATTCAAATATATGAACAGATATGTATGTAGTAAACAGAGTCACAGCATTATTTCTTGTGTTATTACTCTCAGCCTGTGAGGAAGGTCCTGAGAGACAAAAGTTGGGAGACAATAAGTTGATAAAACTTGAGAAACGCATCCTAGCACTTATTACCACAAATTTTACAGTTAATGCACAAACACTCATCTTCTCATGTATAAGATTAATGAGGAAGGTCCAATTGTGTCACCAATATTCGAACAGGTATGACTATATTAAGGTGTTCTGTGACAAAATCACTGATATTCTCTAATAATACATTTCCCCCACTTTAGTGCCTTTATACATGTTTAGAAATCAAAATTTTCATTGAAACGTTTCCTAGTCCACTTCCACTCTCTTTGGGAATCTGAGAGATTCCTAAAAACTATGATATTAATGACACAATTATCATCCAAGAAGAAACACTACCTTCAAGCAGCTATTACCATCTTCTTTCCCATTGTCAATTGGCTGGTTTTTTACCTTTTGAAGAAGCATCTCATGAATGGAATGGGCCATAGCATAAATAGCATTGTATATATCATAATTGTTATCATTAAATGCCATGTCAAAAGTCTGTGTCATTAGCCAGTCTGATGAGGCATTAGATAAGCAGTTCTTCATTGTCTTACAGCTAGATGCTGAGGCTTCACAGTTAAAGTACATCCACTCCTGGCTTGCCAGATATTTATCTGAGTATTTGAGAGGGTTCAATGTCTGCACAAAATCTTTAAAACCAGAAATCTTACCACGGTCATGTGCAAAAGCGAGGATTCCATGGAATGAGTCAAGTGTGGAGTCTCCTTTTCCTGTAGTAACATCCCACTGTGAGTTGGTGATCCATATTCTCTGTATCCCTTCAGATTCCCAACTTCTAAAACTCAAAGCTAGAGTACTGTCTGAGTTGCCATAAATGATAACAACATTTTTGGACGATGTAATGATTTGGTTGTAATATACTTCAGTTCTTGACATGTATAACTGCATATTGGCAGGGATTATATTCACGAAGGCAAAACACATTTTATTTTTTCAATCTCTCTTCTCAAATATGAGAGAAATTGGTTGGCCTGATCATTGTCTGAGATGGCTAGACCGACACAGTTCCAGCTGTAGTAAAGTAAGAAGGAGACCATAGCCAAGGCAAGAGATGTATCTTCATGGGCCATCTGATGCAGACTGGGAAATTTTACATGGTCACTCAGGAGAGGATTAAAAGTGCCATAGTAAGCTGAAGCATCTAGGACACAGGGATCAGCATGAGGTAGAATGCACTGTTCTGATCTATTAAACATATTCTTATCTGTAAAAGTTATATAAATCCCCCTTTCTGTTACTTTTCCCCTTATCTTTATTTCATACAAATAAATGTAGAATCCCCATCAGGTTTTTTATTAGGCCTTTGAGCTACATAGATTGACATAAGGCCAGAAGGACCAGTCTCTTCTTTGCACCCTTCTTAACACCTTGTTAATTCCACCAATAGATACACAATTTCATTAATTTTCTTTGCACAAAACCTCACCTGATGATATTTGAAGACATAAAAGAATGTGTGAAATATAACAGATGTTTCCCAGTTTGGTCCTGTAAGCACTACATTACATGAGTCCTCTTGGCCACAGAAATAATTAGGAAAAATAAAATGAGTTTGTTCAGAAAAATGAATGACTTCATATAATTCTGGCATACTTACACAAAGTGGATATTTTAATATTAAAGATGTATTTGGTAGAAGATCAGGATTTCTGTTGATTTCATCCATTGAAAGAGCCAAGGCCGGAGCAAACATTTTGTTTTCAGTTCTTGTTCTGTAAAATAGTACAATATCTATTGTAGATGAAGTTCTACACATGTTCATTTTCAGTCAATACAATGGCTATATGCAATTCATGTACTTGTGCCCCAACCCTAAAGTTTGAAACAAACATCCAGTGTAATGAGGTTGTGATGACATAAAAATCTGGAACGTTGGAAAAGCTATACACTTTCATCTGAGGTCATCTCACCAAAATAAGCATTTTCTATAGAAGGAAATTCCCATCTTTGGTTGTTTAGTGCTTGCTCAGAAGGTAAAGATAAGACCACATGCCTTGATCAAACTTCAAACTTGATCATGTTTTCATTTTTTAATTATAGAGAAATATGAAAATTACACATGATGTGTGAGTCCCTGAGTTTCTAGTATTTCCTTATGAAATAAACTGAAATGGCTGAGGTGCTGAAGGAATGAATGATGAACGATTATACAAGAGAGTTTCTGTGCTCCAGTGCTAGAAATTCATTATAACTAGTTGATGTATATTTAAAATATTTTCATACATCCATCTTCATAGTGTTCCTCATTCTTTGTAATTTGTTTTTTCAGGCAAAACACCTTTACACACACACACACACACACACACACACACACACACACACACATCCCTTTTTCTTTTTATTATGTTTCTTTTTTAACATATACATTTATGATATAACACATGAATAAAATTAATTATATAAAGCAGGAAGAACCACAAGACTAACTTGAGCTATAAAAATGTTACATTCATAATGATTAGGTTCTTCATATTTGGCAAACTTGGAGTAAACATCTTTACTATCTACTTGGGTCTAAGTTTCTGAATGGAGGTCTATGTCTATCATATATCACCTCTATTAATTTGAAAAATCTATCTTGATCTAAAAACACCTCAACCCCTAAACAATTAAGCTTAATTGTAAGACTAAATTTTCTGGTCTTAAACCCCATCAGAGACTTGACAAGGAATAAAACTTAATTATCTGAGTCAACTGGAAATGCGGGTTAGTAGCTTCCAAAATGAAAAAAAAATGAGTTTGTTGGCTGAACAGTCACCCAAATATCTCAATAATGTTAGAGCGTCATCTTCCACCTTCTGGCCCAGTTTATCTGCTAGACATATTTGTGAGGACTTGTTTACAGTTTCATGGCAGAGTTCAGACATCAATTCTCCCTGCATTTACATTTGCCTATTTTTGGCAGAATTCAGTCTCTGGCAGAAAAGAGGACATTTTGCTCAGTGTCTGTTTTCTCACATTTGAAGTCAACTCCGTAAGGAGGTGACTTGATGCTCATCATCTTCTTTGATGCAGGCTAGGTGTTTCCAGGAGTTAACTTTTCTTGTCCAAGAATCTTTAGAATAATAAAATTGTCTTTAAATGCCATATTCTGCAGGTCTCTGATGCTTTTGAAGACCTTATTTAACTATTTAACCTTATATATGTATAGAATCATATCTATCTATGGGACCTAGAATATATATTCTTTTGATAGAATTAGACTAGTATTTGACACGACCCTGATTTGCATCAATATACAAAATTAAATACCACTGAATTAAAAAATGACTTATTTGTCAGTAGCAATTAAGACCTTGACATGAAGAGTAGATTAAATAATCTTTTTGTTTTATCCTCGCTCTGTATTTCTATATCTTCCTTTCATTCTTTTCACCTCATATCTCCTTACCTACAAAAAAGATAAACAGAGAAGAGAGAGAGAGAGAGAGAGAGAGAGAGAGAGAGAGAGAGAGAGAGAGAGAGAGATGTCCCTGAGTACAATCTTGTTTCTGATGAAAATAAGCATCTGTAGACCAAGAGAGTAAACAGAAACCTATTACACCAGATTCTGGCTATTACAAACAAGAGTGGTATAAAATAGATGAGCAAATTTCCTAGTTGTCCTTTTGTGTATCTTAGGGTACATACTCAGGAGTGGTATGGCTGGATCTTGATGTAAACATATTCCAAGTTTCCTGAAATAGCACCAGATTGATTTTCATAGTGGTTATACAAGTTTGCACTCCCACCAGCAGTGGAGAAGTTTTCCCCTTTCTCTGTATCCTCACCAGCAGGTGCCATCAGTTGAAATTTTTACCTTAGCCATTCGGATAGATGTAAGATGGAATCTCAGCCTTTTTATTTGCATTTCCATGATGACTTGAGATGTTGAACATTTTTTTGAGTGTTTCTCAGGCATTCAATATTCTTCTGTTGAGATATCTCTATTTAGCTCTGTACTCTATTTTTTTCTTTTTTTTTATTAATTTATTCTTGTTACATCTCAATTTTTATCCCATCCCTTGTATCCTCCCATTCCTCCCCCCACCATTTTCCCATTATTCCCCTCCCCTATGACTGTTCCTGAGGGGGATTACATCCCCCTATATATTCTCATAGGGTATCAAGTCTCTTCTTGGCTACTTGCTGTCCTTCCTCTGAGTGCCACCAGGTCTCCCCCTCCAGGGGACATGGTCAAATGTGAGGCACCAGAGTACGTGAGAAAGTCATATCACACTCTCCACTCAACTGTGGAGAATATTCTGACCATTGGCTAGATCTGGGAATGGGTTTAAAGTTTACCTCCTGTATTGTCCTTGGCTGGTGCCTTAGTTTAAGCGGGACCGCTGGGCCCAAATCTGCCTATCATATTGTTCTACTTGTAGATTTCTAGGACCCTCTGGATCCTTTTATTTTGCTGTTCTCCCATGCGTCTCTCATTTAAAGTCCCAATAGGATGCCTTCCCCTCTGTCCCAGTAATTAGGATATTATGCTCGGTGCTGTTTAATTTCTTGAGTTCTTTATATATTTTGGATATTAGACCATTGCCAGATGTAGGGTTGGTGAAGATCTTTTCCAAGTCTGGAGGTTGTAGCTTTGTTCTCTTGACTGTTTCCTTTGCTTACAGAAGCTTTTTGGTTTCATGAGGTTCCATTTATTAATATTTGACTTAGAGCCTGGATTGTTGGTGTTCTATTAAGGAAGTTGTCTACTATGCTAATGAGGTCGAGGATCTTCCCTACTTTTCCTTCTAACATATTTAAGATGTCCAGTTTTAAATTGAGATCTTTAATGCATTTGGACTGTGTTTTTTTACTTTTTCTTTGTAGTTTATTTTTCAGGAACAACAAGTTCTAATAATTTATTTTCAAATAAATTGACACACCAGAGATGCATTTTTAAAAAGATATATGTTTCACTTTGGAAACCAATCTGTTTCTTTCTCAGAAAACTGGAAAAAATTCTTCCTCAATACATAGAAGTACCATACCTGGGCAAAAACCCAAGAACACTTGCTTAACTATGTTCACCACAATTTTATTCTTGACAGCCAGAATCCTGAAATAATCTAGATGTTCCTCAATCGAAGAATGGATTGAATAATGGAATAAACTATGATACGCTTACACAATGAAGTACTACTGAGCTACTAAAACCAAAAATATCATGACATTTCCAAGTAAGACATTGTAACTAGGAAGGATCATCCAGAGTTTGGTAACCCCACCAGAAAAACATACATGGTATGTTATTTCTTAGCTATATAGTACAAGATAAATATACTAACATTCATTGACAAAAGTAAATAAGTAAGAAGGAGGACCCAAGAGAGGCTGTTTAATTCTCACTCAGAAGTGGAAATAGAATAGACAGCAGAAGCTAAAGATAGGGATCAGGTAAGAGAGGGAGTGCAGAGAGAAATGAGAATAGATATCAGACCTATGGAGTGCTTGTGCAGAAGGACAGAGGGCCCAAAGAAAAAAGAGAAAACATTGGCGGAGACATCTCTCTACCAAGAAAGAGAACTAATACAGCATAGATTCTGGAATAACATGGAGGATGACTCTAGCTGAGACTCATAGTATCAGGGTCATTGGATTTAGAGGATGCTCTCTAACTAGACAGAACTTCCAGTAGAGGGAGGATAACACCACTATACCCACAATTACTTTGGCCACATTTTACTCTGCCTACAAGATATGCAGTAATAAACATGGAGCAGAGACGAAGGGAATGTCCATCTAATGCCTGGCTTAAACTGAGACCCATCCCACAGTAGAGAGCTGACCCCTGACTCTATTACTTATAGTCTGCTATGCTTGCAGAGAGAAGCTTGGCATAGCTGTTCCCTGATGGGCTGCAGCCTTCAGTGAATCAAAACAGATGCTGAGAATCACAGCCAAATATTGAGTAAAGTGTTGGGAGTCTTGTGGAAAAACAAGGAGAAGGATAAAAGGACCAAGAAATGACATGAGCCCCACAACAAATCCAGCAGAGTCAACTAATTCATGAGGGCACAGAGTGTCTTGTAGGGAATGAATCACCAACTGAGGACCATGAATAGACTGGATCAGGTCCCCTACACAGATGTAGCAAATGGGCAGCTCAGGCTTCTTGTAGGTCCCCTTATATGGGTAGACAGGGCTGCCATTGACATGAACACTATTGCCTGTTTTTAAATCTTTGCCATGTTGAGCCTTCATTTTCAGGCTACAGGGTAAAAGAGGACATGTTCTGTCCCGATGTGATTGATGAGTTTTGATGATTTGGTAGTTTGGCTCCCCCTCTCTGAAAAAGATAGAATGCTATGGATTGAGAGGATTGGACCAGGAGTAGAAGAGGGAGGAGGCAATAGTTCAAGGTAAAAATATTTAAACAAATATATTAATTAAAAATTATGTATGTCTTTATGCATCTCTGTGAATAGACTTAAGCAATGCTCATTTATGCTTATAAATGTAAGTGATTCCATAGTTTTAAATGAGGTTGTGCTCTAGACTACCTTATCTTTCAATACATAGGAATACATCTTCTCCAGACATGCATCCAGAGATTAAGTCTATGCACAAGCATTCCATGATCATTCACTTATTTTATTAATAAGAAAAGTTATGTGATTTACATTTGACAAGTAATGGAATATAATTTCTCTTCTACAAAAACTTATTTTACCACATTTCCAGTTACACTAAGAGAACACTAGCATCCTACTGATAATTAGAAACATCTGGAAATTGCAGGTGATATGTTTTTTCCAATATTGAGAGAGAGAGAGAGAGAGAGAGAGAGAGAGAGAGAGAGAGAGAGAGAGAGAGAGAATAATATGTGAGAGACCTTTATGATATACTTTTTTTTCCTTTTTTCCTTCCTTTTTTTTATTAATTTATTCTTGTTACATCTCAATGTTTATCCCATCCCTTGTATCCTCCCATTCCTCCCCTCCCCCCATTTTCCCATTATTCCCCTCCTCTATGACTGTTCTTGAGGGGGATTACGTCCCCCTATATATTCTCATAGGGTATCAAGTCTCTTCTTGGCTACTTGCTGTCCTTCCTCTGAGTGCCACCAGGTCTCCCCCTCCAGGGGACATGGTCAAATGTGAGGCACCAGAGTACGTGAGAAAGTCGTATCACACTCTCCACTCAACTGTGGAGAATATTCTGACCATTGACTAGACCTGGGAAGGGGTTTAAAGTTTACCTCCTGTATTGTCCTTGGCTGGTGCCTTAGTTTGAGCGGGACCCCTGGGCCCAAATCTGCCTATCATATTGTTCTACTTGTAGATTTCTAGGACCCATTAAAAACAAGGAATTCCCGAAATTTGTGGATAAATGGATTGAGCTAGAAATGATCATAATGAGTGAGTTAACCCAGAAGCAGAAAGAATCAAATGGTATACACTCACTTATATCTGCATACTAGCCCAAGGGGCATGTCCCACAAAAGCTTTCACTTACCAGGAAACTGGGACAGAGGGGAAGGCATCCTATTGGGACTCTAAATGAGAGACGCATGGGAGAACAGCAAAATGATATACTTTTAATAAAAAAGAAAAAATTAATTTGACCTGCAATCTTTTTTTCTCTTTAAAGGAAGAATAATCTCTTCTGTCTCTTCTTAGTCATTTCATATCATCTGAAAAACAAACATCAGACATATTCCTTCATTCTGATGGATTCACTCAGATTTTAATATAATTAGTTTTCCACTTGGAAATGGTACCTTTGTGGTATCTTTGTCTACAAAAATAGCCCCCTTTAGAATATCCTTTATTACACAAAGACAATTGGTATTGAACATTTCAGTGCCATAAAATAGGAATTTGAGATTAGAGTTTGTGTGACTGAAACACTAACTCATGCATACTAAACAAAACAAATACCAGTTACTTGATATCTAAGTTGCCCTATAATGTAAAGTGCTATGCTTGAAAACACATAGCAGAAATCCATAAAGCCAAAATGTGTACAGTTAAATGTGTGCATGTAAAAATATGCAATTATACTTAGTAATCTTAATGAAAGAGAAACCTAAGTGAGCTATTTCCCATGGCTCACGATAGAGATACCTGTGTTCACTCAACCATTAGCCTTGAAATCAGGAGACTAACAGGAAAAAGCATAAAATAGCAAGTTAAAATCATAAAATAGCACTGAACTCATAAATGAATATTGGATTGTTTCTTGGTGTGCACATTGGAGGAACAGGACAGAATACTCAAAACATTCTTCTGTTTCGCATCTTCAGACCACTCCTGAAATACTTGTGATGAAATTTACAAGAAAAACACAAAAGCACTTACAGCTTATTCAGAAGCATGCTTAAAGCAACTTTCTTCATAGACTTTCTGCTGATTCAAGGGTGAACATACAAGCTGTAATTAAGTTTCTATCCTTTTTTTTTCATTCTGCTTCATTCTCCAAAAGCATTTGGAAGGAATGAAACTGGTCATGAGAAGTGGAATGTTCAGAAGCAAGTAGAACAAAATAAAAGTGAACATCATTGCCCTACTGTAGGCATGGGTGCTGTGAGTTGCAAAGTGTCATACATATCAACCCATTATATGGGCACCGATATGTTCCTTCCTTCTTTTATAATTCTGGACAATGGAAAGTGTACTTGCACATTCATAATTTCTTTTCTCCCCAAGGCCCTTGCTCATTCCTCGAGGAATCTTCCCTGGGGCTTGTCATCTGTGGTCCACAGTCCATGTGATAAATATGAGTTGATAAATATATATGAAAATAGTTCTTTCTCTGGTTCCATGACATCATTTACATTTGTGCCCAGTCAAATCCCTAGGCAGAACAACATTTAAAAAAATTTATTTTCGAACTATCTTACAGATGTGTTTATGTGAATACCATTAGAAATTATGTCACTAGCTTTTTTTCTTAGATGACTCACAGTGAAATATAAATTATTCATTCAGGAGGGATATACAAAAGGCCTCAGGACCACATGGTGATCATTGTATCATCAATCTATGTGTTGGAGAGGTAGCCACTTGTGTGAGGCATTTACACTGTGGAATATGCAACACCAGTGACAAGTACAGAATTTCTAACCAAAACCTGTGTATACAATGTCTGGAGAATGAACAATCAGGTGTAATCCATTAATTTTATTTGACTTCTGCTATATCCAAAATCATACCCCTACTCACAAAATCTCAGACAGTTTACATATTAAATGTTGATTTTTAAAGGTTAAACAATGTCTAGAGAGAACTCCAGACCTTTTATATCATTTCAAATATACCAAAAGGTGTATCACTCCATTAACACCTACATTATTAATGAGAAACAAATTTGAATATTTGAGTTCTGACACATGATCTACATCCTAGATCGTCAGTTCTCACAGATAAATAACTTGTGGAGAATCATTTCTTGTACTTCATCTTTGATTTTCAACATTGAGTTTTGTTTTTTACATTCGGGTAATGTGTGTAAAGAATTATTATTCTGAGTGTCTTTGAAGAGAGTAAGAACTGGGAAACAAATATGAGTTTAATGTATAAACTCTTCTTATACCATTTTCCTAGTAACCTATTCTTTGTTGCAGTCTAAAGTCTGCATTTCCAGTGTGATAATGATGTTTTCTTCCCACTGGCTTTATACAATACTCCATCCTTAATTCCTCTATATCTTTTCAATTCTCTAATAATACTTTTCCTACTTCATTTGTGTAAAAATGCATATGTTACATATACACACCAACAGACCCTTAATACATACACAGACACAACATATACACTAATGAACCTGGAGTATATGAAAACGCTGAATTTCCCAAGTTTTACTGTGTAA
Source organism: Acomys russatus (assembly GCF_903995435.1). NCBI lineage: Eukaryota > Metazoa > Chordata > Mammalia > Rodentia > Muridae > Acomys > Acomys russatus. The sequence goes on from NW_026131556.1 coordinate 42,999, forward strand.
CTTGACACGATGCCTTCCTATTTCTCCCCCAATTCCTGATAATGATATAATCATTTCTCAAGGTAAGTAACAAAGCCTTTATTTATATATAGACAACCATGTGCTTTTTATCTGAAATCAAATAGGTCTAGGAAAGTATGGACCTAATAATTATATTTGTATAGTTTCATCTTTGATTTTGGATTTTAACCAAAAATAAATCAAATCAAATTAAATAGAAACCAATTTTTTAATCCAGTTCCACTATTTCTTCTTTTTTTTTCATTTTTTAACTAATTTATTCATATTACATCTCGATTGTTAGCCCTTCCCCTGTTTCCTCCCATTCCTCCCTCCCACTTCCCCCTTCTCCCCTCTCCTATGTCTGTGATTGAGGGAAACCTACTCCCCCTATTTATGCTCTTAGAATATCGAGTCTCTTCTTGGTAACTTGCAGTACTTCCTCTGAGTGCCGGCAGGCCTCCCCATCCAGGGGACGTGGTCAGAAAAGGGGTACCAGAGTTCGTGTGAGAGTCAGATCTCACTCTCCACTCAACGGTGGAGAATATCCTGTTTGTCGGCTAGGTCTTGGTTGGGGTACGAAGTTTACTGCCTGTATCATTATGATAATTTCTAGATCAATCCATTTGTCCACAATTTTCAGAAATTCCTTGTTTTTAATAGCTGAGTAGTATTCCATAGTGTAAATGTATCACAGTTTCTTAGTCCATTCTTCTACTGAGGGACACTTCGGATGTTTCCATGTTCTGGGCATTATGTATAAAGCAGCTATGAACATGGTTGAGCATATGTCCTTGTTCTGTGGTAAAGCATTTTCTGGGTATATTCCAAGGAGTGGGATAGCTGGGTCTTGAAAAATCTCTATTCCCATTTTTCTGAGAAAGCGCCAGATAGATTTCCAAAGTGGTTGTACTAGTTTGCATTCCCACCAGCAATGAAGGAGTGTTCCTCTTTCTCCACATCCTCGCCAACATGTGGTGTCATTTGAGTTTTTGATCTTAGCCATTCTGATGGGTGTAAAAGGGAATCTCAGTGTCGTTTTGATTTGCATTTCTCTGATGACTAACGAAGACGAACATTTCTTTAAGTGTTTCTCAGCCATTTGATATTCCTCTCTTGAGAATTCTCTGTTAAGTTCCAAGCCCCATTTCTCAATTGGGTTGTTTGGTTTTGTGGTGTTTAATTTCTTGAGTTTTTTAAAATATATTTTGGATATTAAGCCTTTGTCAGATGAAGGGTTGGTAAAGATCTTTTCCAAGTCTGTAGGCTGTCGCTTTCTTCTACTGACTGTGTCTCCTGCCTTACAGAAGCTTCTCAGCCTCATGAGGTCCCATTATTAATTGTTGACATTAAGGCCCGGGCTGTTGGTGTATTGTTCAGGAAGTTGTCTCCTGTGCCTATGTGTCTCAGGCTCTTCCCCACTTTTTTGTTTAATTGAATTAATGTCTCTGGTTTTAAGTTGAGGTCTTTAATCCACTTGTACTTGAGTTTTGTGCATGGTGACAAATAGGGGTCTAATTGCACTTTTCTACATATAGACATCCAGTTAGACCAGCACCATTTGTTGAAGATGCTGTCATTTTTCCATTGAATAGATTTGGCTTCTTTGTCAAAAATCAAATGAGAAAATGTGTGTGGATTCATCTCTGGGTCTTCAATTTGATTCCATTGATCCACCAGCCTATTACTTTGCCAGTACCATGATGTTTTAATTACTGTTGCTCTGTAGTACAGCTTGAGATCAGGTATGGGGATTCCTCCAGAGGATCTTTTATTGTATATGATTGTTTTTGCTATTCTTGGCTTTTTATTTCTTCATATGAACTTGAGAATTGATCTTTCAATATCGTCAAAATATTTTGTAGGTATTTTGATAGGGATTGCGTTGCATCTGTAAATTGCTTTTGGTAAGATGGCCATTTTTACTATGTTGATTCTCCTGACCCCTGAACAAGGTAAATCCCTCCATCTTCTATGTCATCTTCAATCTCTTTCTTCAGAGGTTTAAAGTTTTTTTTAATAAGTCCTTCACTTGCTTGGTTAGAGTTATTCCTAGATATTTTATATTGTTTGTGGCTATGTTGAAGGGAGTAGTTTCCTAATTTCTTCCTCTGCCTGTTTGTCATTTGTATACAGGACAGCTACTGATTTTTTTAGTTTATTTTGTATCCTGCCAATTTGCTGAAGGTGTTTGTCAGCTGTCGGAATTCTCTGGTGGAATTTTGGGGGTCACATATACCCTGTCATATCATCTGCAAATAGGGGTAATTTGACTTCTTCCTTTCCCATTTGGATCCCCTTGATCTCCTTTTGATGTCTTATTGCTCTGGCTAGAGCTTCAAGAACTATATTAAAGAGATATGGGTACAGAGGGCAGCCTTGTCTGGTCCCTGATTTTAGAAGAATTTCCTTGAGTATTTCTCCATTTAAGTTAATGTTGGCTGTTGGTTTGCTCTATATAGCCTTTATTATGTTTAGATAAGTGCCTTGTATTCCCGATCTCTCCAGATCTTTAAACATAAATGGGTGTTGGATTTTGTCAAATGCTTTTTCTGCATGTAAAGAGATGATCATGTGGTTTTTCTCTGTCAGTTTGTTTATAAGGTGGATTACATTGATGGAATTACATATATTAAGCCATTCCTGCACGCCTGGAATGAATCCTACCTGGTCATGTTGAATGATATCTTTCATATGCTGTTGTATTCGCTTTGCGAGTATTTTGTTGAGTATTTTTGCATCAATGTTCATAATAAAAATTGGTCCAAAATTCTCTTTTTTTGTTGGGTCTTTGTGGGGTTTAGGTATCAATGTGACTATGGCCTCATAGAAGAAATTTGGTAATATTCCGTCCATTTCTATCTTTCGGAATAGCTTAAATAATATCAGTATTAGCTCCTCTTTGAGGGACTGGTAGAATTCTGTGCTGAAACCATCTGGCCCTGGGCTTTTTTTGGTTGGGAGATTATGAATGGTTGCTTCTATTTCTATAGGCAAAATAGGGCTGTTTAATTTGTTTATCTGGTCTTGGTTCAATTTTGGCAAATGGAATCGGTTGAGATATTTGTCCATTTCCTTTAGATTTTCAAATTTTGTGGCATAAATGCCTTTAAAGTAGGTTCTTACGATTCTTTGTATTTCTTCAGTGTCTGTTGTTATGTCTCCCTTTTCATTTCAGATTTTATTAATTTGGATAGTGTTTCTCTGTCTTTTAGTTAGATTGGCTAACGGTTTGTCTATCTTGTTAATTTTCTCAAAGAACCAGCTCTTGGTTTTGTTGATTCTTTGAATTGTTCTCTTTGTTTCTAATTTATTGATTTCAGTCCTGAGTTTGATTATTTCTAGGCATCTACTCCTCTTGGGTGTTTCTGCTTCTTTTTTTCTAGAGCTTCAAGGTGTGTTGTTAACTTCTTTATGTGGGATGTTTCCATTTTCTTTTTACAGGCACTTAGTGCTATGAATTTTCCTCTAGTACTGCTTTCAATGTGTCCCACAAATTTGGGTATGGTGTTCCATCATTTTCTTTGAATTTCAGGAAGTCATTTATTTCTTCCCTTATTTCTTCCATGACCCATGTGTCATTAAGTAGAAAGTTATTTAGTTTCCACTTTTTAGTATGGTGATCTGCTAAGACACAAGGTTTTATTTCAATCTTCTTGTATCTGTTGAGGTTTGCTTCGTGACCAACTATGTGATCAATTTTAGAGAACGTTCCATGGGGTGCTGAGAAAAAGGTATAATTCTTTGCGTGGGGTGGAAAGTTCTGAAGATATCTGTTAGATCCATTTGATTCATGACATTGGTTAATGAAGTTATTTCCCAACTTAGTTTTTGATTCGAAGACCTATCCTTGAGTGAAAGTGGGGTGTTGAAGTCTCCCACTATTAATGTGTGGGTATCGATGAGTGGTTCGAGCTTTGTTAATACCTCTTTTAGAAATGTGAGATCCCTTGTATTCGGAGCATAGATGTTGAAAATCGTGATGTCTTCTTGGTTGGCTTTACCTTTGACGAGTACAAAGTGTCCATCCTCATCTCTTTTGATTAATTTTGGTTGAAAGTCTTTTATTAGATATTAGAATGGCTACCCCAGCTTGTTTCTTGTGACCATTTGCTTGGGATATTTTTCCCCAACCTTTTACTCTGAGGCAATGTCTCTCCTTGTAGTTGAGATGTGTTTCTTGAATGCAAAAGAATGTTGGGTCATGTTTATGCATCCACTTTGTTAGTCTGTGTCTTTTTATTGGAGAATTGAGACCATTGACGTTGAGAGATATTACTGACCAGTGATTGGTAAGTCCCTTCATTTTTGTTATTTGTAACAGTCAAGATTTTGTGAGGTTGTGATTTTGCAATGGTATAGTTACCTATTTCCTATGTATTTTTGGTTGTAGTTTGACCAGTTGGGGTGGAGTTTTCCTTCTAGTAACTTCTGTAAAGTCGGATTTGTGGCTAGGTACTGTTTGAATTTGTTTTTGTCATGGAATATCTTGTCCTCTCTGTCAATGGTTATTGAAAATTTCGCTGGATATAGTAGTCTTGTCTGGTATCTGTGTTCTCTTAGGGTTTGCAGAACCTCTGTCCGTGTCCTTCTGTCTTTCATGGTCTCTGCTGAGAAGTCAGGAGTAATTCTAATAGGTTTGCCTTCATATGTTACTCGGGCTTTTTCTCTTGCCACTTTTAATATTTTTTCCTTTTTCTGTATATTTTGTGTTGTTATTATTATGTGGTAGGAAGATTTTCTTTTCATTCCTATTCTATTTGGTGTTCTATAGGCCTCTTGTATGCTCATATGCATCTCCTTCTTCAAATTGGGGAAATCTTCTTCCATTATTCTATTAAAGATATTTTCTGGGCTGTGGTTTCAGTTGCCTTCTCTTTCTTCAATCCCTATTATTTTCAAGTTTCGTCATTTCATGTTGTCTTTTATTTCTTGAATGTTCTGTGTCAGGAACTTTTCAGATTTATCATTTTGCTTGATAGTTGTTTCCAGTTCTGCGATTGTATCTTCAAGTCCCAATATTCGTTCTTCCATTTCTTGCAATCTGTTAGATAAGGCCACCTCTGAGATGCTTGCTTTCTTCTCTGATGCCTCTTGATCACGTTTTTCTTCTGTCTGTTCCTGTATCATAGCTTCCATTTTTATCTTCATGTCTTGAACTGTTTTAATGATTTCCTTCATCTGGTTATTTATATTATTCTGAAATTCTTCAAGTGCCTATTTAAATGACTCTTTAACTCTTCAGCTCTCTTGTTTGCCTCCTCCTGCATTTGTTTACAAATTTTATTTGTTTCTTCCATTATTATCTTCTTTACTAAGGACTTGAGGTCATTTTTTTAACTATCCATTGCTGTTAGGTTCTACAGGTTGTTTTCATTGGTAATGCTGGGATCTGGAGATGCCAAACTGTTTTGGTTTTTGTTAGCGTTCTTTTGCTGTCCTCTTGTCATTTTGATGGTTCTGATGTTGGAAGCTATTTTTGTAGTGACCTTCGCTGGTTGAGAGTGGATAATTGAAGACTGCTTATAGGTCAGGTGATCTTGCTTGTGGAGCTCAGGGAGTATTGCTGTGGAACAGGCAGGTGATCCGGTTTCACTCCTGGTGATTTTCCTCTGCACCTTTGGTTCCAGGCTGAGTCAGCCAAAGTAGATTTCTGTTTGGACTTTACTGCTATAATTGAGATCGGCAGTTTTGGGACCTAGAATAAGGTCAGCACACAAACATTCTAGTTGTTTAGGTTAATCCCAGCTACCAGTCCTTCATGTGTCTTTGTAGTCAAGACCCCAGGTAGATCAGATCTTCTGGGGTGTAGCTATCTTTTAGCTCTGTCTCTATACCCTGTAGAAGTGTCCAGCCTCTCCCCTAACTATATGCCTGGTGGGACCAAGATCGCTCTAGGTCAGCAATTAGACACTGCAAGCAAGACCCATGTTTCATCTCCCAATAATGTGAGTGTGTTTGCCTTGCTCAGGCCAGGTGCCCTGCTAGGCTCTATCGTTTGGGGAGTGCAGGGCCAGTGCGTTGCGGCTGGGTGGCTTGGAACAATAGGGTTGCGGAGCTCTGGCGGTTGCCCACAGAACCATGTCTTCCCGCCGGGCTATGATGCTTTGCTATCACTCTAGGCAAGACCCACATCTCCTGATAGGCCTGTGGAAGCAGTCCAAGCTGATTTCTCACTGCTGCTGTTTGCAAGCTCAGTCCGCTGTGATCGATGTTAGGTTGGGCCCTGGATGGCCAGTGAGCTGCAGTCCCACTTTAGCTGTCTCTGTTGGGTCGTGCCACCTGTGTTTCCACTCAGCCTAGGCAGATGACCTCCACAGTTTGGGGTGGTGTGGAATGAGGAATCTTAGGGCAGATTCCCTCTCTTTACTGAGACTCCTCTGGCTGGGGTCTCCGGAAAATCCCCTCCCCAAACAGTGAGTCTGTGCCTTATAGGCCGGCTGCAGTTTGCATGTGGATTCCATTCCAGAGTTTAGGGAGTACATTTAGCACCTCTGGGATGTTGCTTGTCCCAGTGGGGTAGGCACCCTGTTGGTCTGTGGCCTTTGGGGCCCCATTCACATACAGTTCTCAAGGTCCAGCAATCTGTGGCTCCACTTATGTTCCTGTTCTCCTCGGAGTAGATCAGATACGTGGCTTATTGTTCGGCATCATCTTGGAATTTATAGACGCTAATTTTAAAATCTCTATATAATAGTTATATTATTTAATTAAAAATAAGTTTGTAAATATGTAAGATGTAAGAGGTAACACATTTAATGAAACTTTAAAAATTCTAATGTTTTGCAAATAGAAAAATGACTATGTATATATGAAGGTAAAATCACACAATTTTGGATGATATGTTTTTATTTGCCATTCTGTTAAGGCCATTAAATTTGATATCATATCTTGTATATTATAAAATAAACAATACAGACAAGTGTCTAAGTGTTATTCTTACTCATGTACATACATAATATTTCATGTGAGGTTTGGTGGAGCAAAAGTTATGCATACATTTGCCAAATAAAGACGCTGTATCCTGCATTCCACACAGGAGCCCTCAGTTTCAACTCACACTAGAGACATTAGGTGGAACTTTCAAAATTCCCCTAGTCTCATTAAATTATTTGTTCATTATTTAGCTACCTATTCTCATTGTGATGACAAATATTTCTCCTGAGTAGCATTTATTAGAT